>NC_079906.1:6325903-6567430 GCF_024868665.1 Triplophysa rosa | reverse complement strand
CACTGAAGTAAGACAGATGTTCAAATGGTAACTTAAATAGACCCTCAACAGATAAGAAATAACTTTTTTCTCTCTTACTCCACAGCTGCTGCTGCTGCCTGAAGGTTGGAAGCAGACCTCCCAAAAGACAGACTGTGGGTCAGCAAGCTCTTTTACAGAGAAAGTCTGGGAGGTTGGACTGACCAAAAACTGCTCTGTGGTGGTCTCCCCCTGGACCCCGTCCTCTCTTACTCCAAGCCTCCTTCCAAACCCGAGCCTTTTCAAGCAGCTGTTCCTCTGGGTTCCCTACCGCATGTGGGCATACAAGCTACTGTGCTCCCAGCCCAACTGCCGTCGCCGTGGGATCCAGCGTACATACCAGAAGCTGTAAAAGACCGTCAGGAGAGTCTTGGACCTAAATGGGTGGTACTTCATGGCGACTGAGTACCTCGATTGCCGGTCCTGCAAGAAGAAGCTGGCAGCCTGGTCACGAGACATCCTGAACCAGTTGGATCCCAGCCACCGTGATCAATTTCCTGCAGTCCTAACCTACAGGTATAATCTATTTTTAAGTCTCCTAACATAACACAACATAACATAACATAACAAACACACACTTAAAGGTCTGACATTGTGCTATGGTCTTCTTTACTACATATGTTGTCCTGCGATAGGGAGGTTGTGAGATTGCTGTGGGGGCGCACGCTGGGGAACAGTGCCACAGCTCTGTACAGGCACCTGTGCGTCAGACACAAAGAGCATTGGCTGAGCCAGTCAGCATTGTACCTGTCAGTGCTGAAGACTTTTGTGACCCAGGACACTGATCCCAGCCGTCTCGTTGCCCCACTGCCACAGATGGTGCCCGTGCCTGGTCCATCTTGGCTGTTGTCCGTGTACACTAAAGACGTACTGACACGGCTTCCTGAGCTAAAGGCCCGGGTCACCTCTGTCTGTGGCTCCATCTTAAAGACGGATTCCACCAAAAAGGTAACACCTGATTTAGTGTTAGTTTTTCATTGTAAAATTAAAGTGTTCCTTGCATGATAATAGTAATACTTCTTATCGTGTACTTTAAATCACCAAGAAGCTAGCTGGTGATGCTGCTGGCACTGCTGCATGGGTGACAGATGTGGGGAATGAAATTGGACAAGTCCTCATGTGCGTCCTCAAAGAAAGAGAGGGAAACGGCCTGCTGCCCATGTGTTCCGGACTTGTGGACAAGCTCCTCCACGAGTCCTTTACGTGGACCGGGACAGCTGCTCCGCAGGAGGTAAAGGCAAGGTGGTGGCAATGTTTAGCGAGTGGGACCAGCTGGTGGTCAGGCTGGATTTGTGGCATTTTATGCGCTGCATTGCAGTCGGGGTCACCACAGATAGCCACCGGCTGTATGGATCCTTCATGGGACACCTCTCGGCCTGCATCTTCGAGTGAGATGCTGGCGATGTTGAGAGGCTGAAGGAGGCCTGTGACTGCAAGCCCACCGCTCAAGAATTGGCAAGGCACTGTCGTCACCGCACTCGTGGGGCACAGGAGACTAAGGAGCTGATCGAACAGCTCCTTAAGGACTTCATGGAGGCAACGGACACAATGGGAGGCTCTTTGACAAGGACAGGATGAAAGAGATCTGGCGGACACAGCAGCGGCACATCGACTGTATCCAGGACCAACCAGGTGTGCAGCTATACAGAAAGATAGGGCAGGTGACAAATGGGGGGGGTCATTCTGCCCCAGTATCGCTGTGCACATGGCTCGACGTCCTTGGAGTCCTTCCACCTGCATCTGAACCGCTTTGTGCCAGGTATGCATTTTTCCTTTCCATGGTGCTAACTTCTTTCTACCTGCTTTTATAGGAACAAGTGCAAATTATCTTCATTTTCAGATGTACTTGCTGGAAGGGCTTGTACAGTGGAATGAGGCTCGTGCGGTTGCTGCCGTTGAAGGTGGCAGCAGAAAGGATATCTGCTACGGTGGCCAGCTGCAGCGGTATGCCAACACCCTGAGCCAGCAGTTTATGGGCCGTAATTTGTCGGAGGACTACACCAGCCCTGGCGAATACATGGGTAACATGTTCATCGTGCACACATGTAACTTGTGTAGTAGCTGTGACACCTGCATTTCACTCATGTGCTCATCACACTTGAAGTTATAACCGCCGCTCTCTTTATATAGAGCTTTGCTTATATATCTGTTTTTAGGGAGGGGTCACTAACCAATGTTTGTATTACCGCATAAACAGCATAAATAAACAGATGGAATTACATATACGGCAAGCATTCACAAACTTTTTGTAATTAAACTCTGCAATTAAACAACATTTCTCTTTCAGATGATCTGTTTTTTCTGCGACACCTTTTGCATAAGTATAACAAACATACACATTCACAAACATATTCATCACCATTAGAAAAGAGAAAAGCCCTTATCTGATTGTCCGTGAGGATGGTAATGTTTGAGAGTGTAACGCTAACATTGTCCGTTCACAGCGGTAGATGAGTCAAAGTTCATAAAATCCCAAAACCAAGGAGTAATCCAAAAACGTTCCCAGTGTAGCTGTATTCCTTAGACGTATTTCCAGCTGTTAGCAAGAATTGCAGTTCGTAATCATGGTTCCTCAGAAGTGTTCACAGTTCATAGCTCACAGCCTTTAAACCCTTCACATCAGCTTTACTGATATGGGTTAAAACATAGGCTTACAAGACAGAAGGAATATATTTCCACCAAACTGTGGAGTCCTTTCTACAAATGAAAAATAATCCACAGGACTGTGCAAAAAATGTATGTGCATTTAAATCTCTTTTAAGAAATATTCTGGGTTACCAAAACAAGTAAAGAGCTTTTATGGCATGAAGTTATTATTACAAAAACAATTTCAACTTGCTACTTAACTTGTATTGATACCAGAATGTTCTTTTAAAGAGATAAAAACCTAAAGGTGAGAACTTTAAATTATGGTTCAACACATGACAACACACAGTCCTTAAATCATGAAATAAGACTACAGAGCCCTACTGAAGCTTTAGAAATGTGCACAGCTGATTTAATTTTCAGTTAAATGTATTCATTATAAAGAATTTGATTAAAATGATGAATTAAACTATAAATAAAGGACAAAAATGAGGAACGCTTCACGAATTTGCGTGTCATCCTTGCGCAGGGGCCATGCTAATCTTCTCTGTATCGTTCCAATTTTAGTATATGTGCTGCCGAAGCAAGCACGAATAAGCAACTGGGGCGCTGGATATTTATACCAGGGTCCTCCCGCCAGTCTTCTAATAGATGGTATGTGGACAACCATATGTACTGGTCTTTGGCTGGCACATTCCTGATACAAACCTGGTACATTTGCTATTACATAAATTTAAGCCTCACATAAATGATTAACCTTTAAAAACAAGATATTTAGTGTAAGCTACATCTCTCTGCCCAGGAACAGATAGACATGCAAATCTGAAAACCCTCAAACAAACAGGATTGGCTCACAGTGGTGACGTCCCGAAGCTTTGTGAATAGTCTCCTTCCCCCGGAACAGACGTTCGCCAACCCCCCGACACCCAGACTGGTTTCGTCACTAGTACGACAGCATTCCACAAGGCCAGGCGCTCAAAGTCTGAAACAGTGGGGGTGTTGAAAAGAAAGCAGTCTATGCTTCCTCTTTGTCTCCATCCACCAGCTCCTAAAAAAAGAAAATGTTTACAGTCACATTTCAGGACAGAAATTACTTCAAAACCAGAACTAAGACTAAAAGATTATTTCCAAATGTACATAAAAACTGTGAAAGGGCAAAGCATTATATATATATCTTATTAATATATTAATTTAAGAGTATTAATAAAAGAGTATTAATTTAGCCATTATACATTTTTATTTTCATGGCCGATAGCAAGATTTAGATTTGCACAAAAAAGAAAAGATTATCCAAAGTTAAACTTGTTAAAGATTTAATGAAGCGGTGTAAAACCTAATAACATTTTTATAACGCTATTTTTAACATGGTTATTTATGTTTACTTAATAAGACTGATAAACGGGTGGTTTCCCGGACAGGGACTAGACTAAAATAAGAGCTGTCCAAACTGAAAACAACTTGCACTGACATATCTCAAAATACATCAGTGCCTTTGTGCTGCCTCAAAATGCACACAAGTAATGTTTTTTGTAAGGGTAGTTTGTTAAAACTACTTAAATTTTCTGATTAAACTAAGGCCTAGTCCTGGTTTAAACTAATCCCAGTCCGGGAAACCGCCCGTAATGTCTGTAAACGGTAATGCCTCTGCCTACCACTAGAGGCTCTCTAACACAAGCAATGCCTTGCCCCACACCAGAGGCTATAAGGGGCTGTTTTTATGTGAATTATACTTTCTGCAAGTTTACTTGTCTCCCAATAAAATTTTCTTATTCAGAAAGGCCGCTAAAAAGCATTAAATGGAATAAGGCTCAACCAGAAAATTGTATTATCACCAATTTAATAAATCTCACACTTCTTTTACAGGACTCGAATGACATTAGTGGTGACGTGTGTACACTTTACCTGATGAACAACAGGAGCTGGTGAATTGATGCCCTGCTACACATTACAGACTCCTGCGGAGTACTGACTGACTCCTCTGACTGCAGCTCCTCCAGCTGTTCTCCCATCAGCCCAATATTAGCAGTGCGAACAGAGAAAAAGAAACATTAAAACATAAAAAACTAACATGCATCAACAACTCACATAGTGCTTGAGATTCTGTACTTACCAAGTACAAACGATGAGCAAGACAAAACATCAACACTCACTAACACCCTTTCACCCATTTATTGGGTAAAAACAATATTAACCATGGCAGAAGTGCACTGTGATCTTGAGAGGTGTATGTCACAAAGATAGAATTGACTAACAATAAGAGTCTGAAACAACATTTGCATGTACACCAAGACAGAATAATATTTATTGGAGAGAAATTTCAAATAATTTTTTTGCATTATCATCCTTTTTCTTTTTTCCATTTTTCATTTTTATAAACAAACTCAGAATAAACTTAACATTGTGGAGATCAAAATGGCATTTGCTGTGTCAAAACTACAACACATTGAATAACATGACTCTGAAGTGCAATTTTCAACCCTTTTCATTCTTCCCCGTTTTTGAAAAAACCTCCACGGAACTTCAGCGTGCATGCCTATAAAAAAACGATTGACATGTGAACTCGCAATTTGGTAAAATTTGTTATTTTACATAAATAAAACCTAATTCTTATCCAGAAGACTAGTTGTGCCTGTTTGTGTGAAATAACTGGCTTGCCTCAGGGAGCTTCTTCACTTCTTCGTTGTTATCTCCTTGTCCTGATGAGCCTGAAGAACCGCTACTGCCTCTTCGACCTAAAAAGTTCAAATTAACACTTCGGCATAATATAACTTTAGATCTTTGCTCACCATTAATCATATTATGGACACTGATGGTTATTAATTTGAGTGTGCAAACCTTAGAGTGCAGAGACTCTGGAGACTCAAGCATGTGCAGTAACTCAGAGTTGTCAATCTCCAACAGCATACCTGTGATCTTCCCCGCAAGGGTGGGATGCATAGCCTGTATCAGGGGGTACAGGCGTTCACCTGTTTAGGATGCACAGATGTCAGGCATATAAAGAACATGACAAAATTATAATTTTTTGCTGTCAATCATCTTCTTTCCCTCATTTGTGCATGTGTGTGATACCCAGGAGTTGTTTCTGTTCTTTTAAGGGTGCAGCTGCCAGCATTGAAGCTGTAAGAGGCTCCTGGCCCCTCACGTGAACCGCAGGTTCTGTATTATGTGCCACCTAAAATGAAACAATGAGGTATGCTGAAACAAACATCGAGAGCATTTAGGACCTTAAAGGGCAGCTTTCAGTTTAGCCACCAGGGGGCGCTATAATATCACACGTGATGTTGAACACAATAGGCTCTCAGAACTATTGTACCATGCCAAGCTGCTTTAAAAAAAGGTAAGACAAGTTTATTGGCTAAGTGTACTTGGCACATACACAAATGTATTTTCTAAAGTTTACAAGACCTCTGGAAACTTGCATAATATATACAAAATATATTATATATTTTTAAATATATAAAAATAATAAGAGATTTAAAATTTTAAATTGTTTTTTTTTAAGAAATATTGTGGGTTACAAACTTATCAATTTTTACAAAAACCATTTCAAATCGCTGCTTAACTTGTATTGTAACCAGAATGTTCTTTTTAAATCGATAAAAAAATTCTCTCCTTCAAGTTAGGTTACGGTTCGACACACAGACCCTTAAATCATGAAATAAGTCTACAGAGCCCTACTGAATCCTTAGAAAATCTGAAATAGTGGGGTGTTGAAAAGAAAGCAGTCTATGCTTTTTTTCTGTCTCCGTCCACCAGCTCATAAAAAACAAAATCAATGTTTACTTTACAGACCCTTCATTTTTTATTGTCATGGCTGATAGCAAGTTTAGATGTAATGCCTCGGTCTACCAAATGCTCTGAAGCACAACTTATGCCTTTTGTCCACTCTGAAGTCTGCTAACAGAGGAATCCCTTTGGATTTCACTCATGAGACTATTACATTATAAAATGCCAAAGCATTCAAAAAGTCTGAAACATTGTAAAAAGTGCTGAGAAAAGTAAGCTTAGCAGCATTAACACAGATAAAAGCATAACATTTACCTCTTTCATCTAATAAACAAAAGCAAATGTTTATCATCTAATGTTTTATGACATTTCACTGCATAGACAGAACTTTAAAAAAAAATGTTTTTCAAGTTTAGAAAAATTCAAGGAATAAGTGCAAATCTTATTTGTAGTTTTATTGTGGCTATAATTTGTCCTCTTGTGTTTATAAAATGGTTTAAATGTGTTTTAGCTGTAATGACTCCGTCTACCACTAGGGGCTCTCTAACAGTGTCTTTGTACCATCGGAGGACATAAAGTTAGTTTTGTTTTACATAATTACTTACTGCAAGTTGACTGGTATGCAGTGTTGTAATGTAATGAAGTAAAAATACTTAAGTATAGTACTTAAGTATTTTTTGGGAGTATTTGTACTTTACTTGAGTCTTTATATTTCTGCAGACTTTTACTTTTACTCCACTACATTTCAAATAGGTGCTTGCTGCGGTTAATTTCAACACAAGGATTTAATGTACTGCTTCTTTTAAAGACAAACAGCATTTTTTTCAGTTTCAATGAATTATCAAATGACTGGGTTGTTACTGTAAGGGAAATGCAAGGGAAGAAAGAAGTAAGGGCCAGACAGATTTGTTCTGATTTTGTTCCAAGTTGTTCTCTTAGAGGAATAATATTGGGGGTGGGAGGGAACTATCCTTTTATAAAGTTATAAGTTATAAAGTAAAGATGTGGTTTCTGAACTTGTATTTTGATAGTTTAGCAATTTGGCAACATGTTGTTCCAGATGAAAGTACTGAGCTTGAGATAAAGCTTTTTCAAAGTTGTACATTTCTATGTAAGCACCATTTTTTGCTTTTCTTGCTTTCCTGTGGCTCAGAGAATGACGCTAGCAACACCAAGGTCATGGGTTCAATCCCAGGGATTGCACATAGTTAGAAACAAATGTATAGTACAAAGCAATGTTAAGTCACTTTGGATAAAAGCATCTGCCAAATGCATACAGTGAGGGAAATAAGTATTTGATCCCCTGCTGATTTTGTAAGTTTGCCTACTTACAAACAAATGAAGGGTCTATAATTTTTATGGTGGGTTTATTTTAACTGATAGACACAGAATATTAAAAAAAATCAGGGGAAAAAATGTTATATAAAGGTTATAAATTGATTTGCATTTCAGTCAGTGAAATAAGTATTTGATCCCCAAGCAAAACATAACTTTGTACTTTGTGGAGAAACCCTTGTTGGCAAGCACAGAGGTCAGACATTTCTGATAGTTGGTCACCAGGTTTGCACATGTGTCCGGATACATTTAGTCCACTCCTCTGTCAATCTTTAAGGTTTCTTGGCTGTCGCTCAGCAAATTGGAGTTTTAGCCTCCTTCACAGAGGTTCTATAGGACTAGGGTCTAGAGACTGGCTAGGACATTTAATGTGCTTCTCCTTAAGCCACTATTTGGTTGTCTTGGCAATATGTTTTGCGTCTTTGTCATGTTAAAGGCTCATCCATGACCCATCTTCAGTGACCTAGTTAAGGGGAGGAGGTTCTCGTCCAAGATTTTACGGTACATGGGCCGTCATCCTGTACCCGTAGCAGAGAAAAAGCCCTAAAGCAGAATGTTTCCAACACTGTGCTTCTCTGTAGGGATGGTGTTCTTGGGTCATAGTCAGCATTTCTCTCCCTCCAAACACAGGAGTCATTTTGGTCTCACAGCAGTGCCAGCACTTTCGCCAAAGCCTTTTCTGAATCATTTGATGTTCATTGTCAAACTTAAGACGAGCCAGGGGGCCTTCTTGGCAGGAGGACCTTGCGGGTGCTTCAGGATTTCAATCTATTGTGGCATAGCGTGTTACCAATGGTTTGCTTGAACTGTGGTCCCAACTGTCTTGAAATCATTAACAGCTTCTTCCGTGTAGTTCTGGGCTGATCTTAACCTTTCTCATGATCATCTTTACCCATTGGGGAAATCTTGCAGGGAGCTCCAGACCAAGGGCATTTGATAGTTATTTTGTATTTCTTCTATTTCCAAATAATCGCACCAACAGTTGTCTCCTTCTCACCAAGCTTCTGTCTGTAGCCTATTCAAGGTTTGTGCAGGTCTCAATCTTGTCCTGACATCCTTTAAAACCTATTTGGTCTGGACCATGGTGTGGAGAGGTTGAATGGAAGATACAGATTCTGTTGGCAGGCATCTTTTATATACATAACAAGCTGATTTAGGAGTACTTTCTTAAAGTGACAGGACTAATCTGTGGTCCATATAGGCACATAACCAATCTGTGGAGCCAGAATTCTTGCTAGTTGGTAGGGGATCAAATACTTATTTGTGACCCTGGACAACAAAACCAGTCTTATGGGTCAATTTTTCGAAATTGAGATTTTTACATAATCTGAAAGCTGAATAAATAAACGTTCTATAGATATATGAGTTGTTAGAATAGGACAATATCTGGCTGAGATACAACCGTTTAAAACTCAGGAATCTGAGAGCGCAAAAAAATCTAAATATTGAGAAAATTGCCTTTGAAGTTGTTAATCAGGGGCACTGTGGCAGACCATCCACTCACAAAAATAAAGTTTTTATATATTTAAGGTAGGAAATTTACAAAATATCTTCATGGAACATGATCTTTACTTAATATCCTAATGATTTTTGGCATAAAAGAAAAATCGATCATTTTGACCCACACAATTTGTATTTTTGTCTTTTACTAAAAATGTTCCCGTGCTACTTAAGACTGGTTTTGTGATCCAGGGTCACATTTCACTGACTGAAATGCAAATCAATTTATAACCTTTATATAACATTTTTTTCCCCTGATTTTATTTATACTCTGTGTCTATCAGTTAAAATAAACCCACCATAAAAATTATAGACCCTTCATTTGTTTGTAAGTAGGCAAACTTACAAAATCAGCAGGGGATCAAATACTTATTTCCCTCACTGTAGATGTAAATGTACATTTTTTATCTTTATGCTAAAAAAACTTAACTTTTTATATAATAAATAAAAACTTTATAAATAAACTTTTATTAACAACGTTTGCTTCAACTTTACATTAAATACTGTAGATTTAATATAAAAAGTACTTTTGATACTTAACCCTCATATGGTCCTCGTTTCCTGTATACACTACTGGTATTTGGGGTCAGTATGACCCCAACAATTGATGAAGTAATTGTAAAAAAATATATACATTTTTAATAATACAAATAATATATCATTTTTTGTTTACTTCTCATCTATACATTAATGCTATGTTTTTGGAGATATTAAGTACTTTTGAAACTATTTACCACAAAATTCCTCAACTATACCATTAGCTTGAATGTGAAATATTACATTTTTTATGAAAAAATCCTTAAATGGTTAACCAAATTTAAAAATTTAACGTCAACAAGTGTGTGTGCGTGTGAACATGTATTTTCTACATTGCATATGTGGTGACATGCATGTTCATTTTACCTGATGAACAACAGGAGCTGGTGCGTGGATGACCTGCTGCACATTACGGACTCCGGCGGAGTATTTGTACTGACTGACTCCTCTGACTGCAGCTCCTCCTGCTGTTCTCCCACCAGCCGTCTGTGTCCCAATGTTAGCTGTCCAAACATAGACATTAAAAAGACACTGCACAGTTAATCCAAAAACAACAATTAAAATGAGACAAAATGACAACACGCATCGGTGCCCAATAATATGGAGACCTTGCACAGAAATGTAAATATACAGACACTTACCCATTCGTTGGGTGTTGTTAACAATGTGAGGGACCTGAGTGGAGGCCTGGCGGACCGTGCTTATGGTGGTGGAGGGTCTGCGTGGCATTGCTTGTCTCACAAACTCAGCTGGGAATGGAGCTGGTGTGGACAATAACAGAAATGAACACATTTAGTTATGTTTTAAATGGACACTGAATACAAAAGAACATTACTGAGGGTCAAAAGACTAGAAACACCACCTTAAACATGGTCTGTAGAAGCAAGGTTAAAAACAATATTAAACCACGGCACTTAATACACTCAAAAACGTACCCCAGAACTGTTTGCTTTCCTACATTCTTCAAGTTATGTTCTTTTGTGTTCAACAGAACAAAGAAATTCATAAAGCAACTATGGTAGTCAATGGGGTCCGAGAACTGTTTGGTTACAACCATTCTTCCAAATATCTTTCTCTGTGTTCATCAGAACAAAGAAATGTATAAATATTTAGAACAACTCGAGGGTAGGTAAACAACATAATTTTTACTTTGGGTGAAGTGTCCCTTTAAGTCATTCACTTCAATTTGTGACTAGGTTTCATGTGAATTGACTTTCACCTTGTGTTCTTGGAGCTTGAGCTGTCCAGCGTGGTGTGGGCCGCAGGTTTGGCACAGTATTGTAATAAGAGCGAACCTGATGCTAGAAACGCAAACCTTTTCATTAACACAAGAGTGATTAAACAAACTGCAATAAACACTCGCATAAAGCTAACCTGTGGTACAGTGGTCATGTAGTAACCAGAGCTCTGCTGGTAAGCGTTGGGTATGGCAGGGCCGGGAATGGCTCGAATGCTGGCTAACCTCTGCATGTACTGATTGGTAAGGATGGCCTTTCGCTCTTCTTTTCTTTGGGCGAGTGCCACATATAGCGGTTTGGTGCTAACGATCCGACCGTTCATTTCAGTGACTGCCTTCGTGGCCTCTTCAGGAGAAGAAAAACACACGAAACCGAAGCCCCTGCTGTGGCCCCCATCGGTCATCACCTAGACCATATTCATATTCGTCTTAATACATAACTTCTGTTGATTATGCTTGTGTATTATAGTGCACTTAACAATACCTTTGCGCTAGTAATTGTTCCATAAGGCGCAAACTCTTTCCTCAACTTCTCATCATCAATGCTGTCATCTAGATTCTTTACATAAAGATTCACCCCCTACAATGAAAGAAACAATGCGTACATAACTATTGTTTATTCTGTATGAGTATGTCAGGAATATGGGGAAAAGGCATTAGTGTGTACCTGGTACCGTTGTATGCGCTCCTGCTTTATTTGCTCAAATTTGCGTTTGAGTTCTCCCTGTCTCTCCAGTCTCTTCTGAGCTCTACCCACATACAGCACCCTGCCATTCAAGTCCTTGCCATTCATTTCAGCTACTGCCTAACAGAGCAAAAGACTTCATACTCAACAGCTCCAGGTTATTGTCACACATACAAACATAATGGTTTATTATCATACCCTTCTGGCATCTTCATGGTTTTCAAAGTTGACAAAGCCAAAGCCACGAGAGCGTCCCCTTTCATCAGTCATCACACAAACGCTGAGGGTCTTACCTGTCAATCAGAGGCCAAGTAAATCAATATCTTGTAATAAAACTAAGGCGAGATGTGAAGTTAGTGGTGATACAACCATCTACCAAATTCACTAAAGATGCTCTTCAACTTCACAGTGTCAACATCTTCAGCAAAGTTCTTAATGTAGACGTTGGTGAACTCCATGGCTTTAGCCCCCATCTCTGCCTCACGCTCCTTACGAGACTTAAAATGCCCTACAAAACTGCACATGAAGATTTGAAAAACAAACAGACACAGTAACCAATGTAAAAGTGTAAACCCTTATTAGGTTGAGAGTTATGCAATGATCTAATAGGAAAATAATAAGGCCCTTTAACAACAAATCCAGACAGTGGAGCATAAGCAAGGTGTTGCTTACAGCAATAAAGGATAGAAGCATTAAAGCAAAACAAAAAATACTGTTGTCATCGTTTATTCACCCTCATGTCATTTCTTCTTTAAAACACAAAATAATATTTTTAGAGAAATGTCTCAGTGGTTCTGTGTCAATTCAATTGAAGTCAATAGCCGCCAATGCTGTTTGGCTCTCAGGATCCAACAAAATCTTTTGTGTTCTTCAGAAGAAAATCATACCATTTTGGAATGACATGAGCATGAGGAAATGAAAAAATTTTTATATTTGGATGCACTATCCATTTTAAAAAAAGCTAAATGTGAAAGAAAAAAGAAAGAGGTGCCACCTGACGGTAGTATTCCAGTAATAGACTTTATGATATTTACACTTTCCGATCATTCAGAAGCATGCCGTTCATAGTCCCAATAGCTCTGTTGGCAGCTTCCTGAGTCTCAAAGTGCACGAACCCATAACCTTTTGAGCCATTTTCATCACAAACAACCTAGAATGAAAAAAAACCCCCACAACTTTACCATAAAACATAATAGACATATTCCAACAAAGTTACTTCATTAGAACTTTACTCACATTATGCAAATAAAAGAGCCTATACAATAAAGTTTTTTTTTCTTATTCAAATGTGTCAAAATCACAAATATTGATGAAAATGGGACATACCTTACATGACAAGATGTTACCAAAAGCAGAAAAAGTGTCATAGAGAGCCTTGTTATCAATAGACTCATCCATGTTCTTGATAAAGATGTTTCCCACCCCAGATTTTCTCAGGCCTGGATCTCGCTGCGACCACATGATCCTGATTGGACGACCCTTGAGGACTTCATAGTTCATTGTGTCAAGGGCACATTCCGCTATAAATCAATGACATTACTGTAAATAGTGATCAATGAAACATTATAGTCAACAGGAGAGATGGAACTCTTCCTGTTGAAATATTAAAATAATTCAACGACAATTGGGACAACATGAAAGGAAGTCAACATCATCTCTTTATATATTCTGGATACTTCTGCACACATTAAAATGTTAACTTCACTTGAAGAATGATCAAAACAGACATTTGATTCTATCCAAAGTCATCCAGAACAACCAGGTGCAGGTAAGGCAAGGCATCTTTTCTCACCATCAGCCGGCTGCTGGAAGTTGATATAAGCATATCCAAGGGACCTGCGTGTAATAACATCACGGCAAACACGAATGGACATGATCTGTCCAGCCGGAGAAAACTTCTGGTAGAGCATGGCCTCAGTGACATCTGAATGAAGATCACCTACATACAGAGAGGCCAAAGGGTATGCTGGACCACTGCTGTTCATCCTTCAGAATCACTCTGCAAACAGAACCATTAAAAGACATTATAATCTTAAAACATGACATTTTACCACTATACCCAATTTAAACCATTAGGGTGGACATTTTAAAGCCAGTTGTGCACTTAAGACAAAAAAATCAAAGCGTGTAAAGCAATCTGACCACAAAAACAGATTTCTTTACACCGTGTGTTCAATCTTATATAGAACTGGGTGTTGCATTCCAAAACTGGCCTACAAAACATCATGCACAGTTGTTGCGAACACACTGCAAAGCCTTTAAACAACGATTAAACACTGAAAACAGAGTCATGTCCTGTATACATAAACACGTTTTAATGCATCACATTTTGCGATCAAACAATAATTCGAAGATCCATTTAACTTAAATAGCCTTGTCTTACGCGGTTAAAGTTAACAAGCTCATGAGCCATGCGACATGCCCAACTAACGCGAAAGTGTTCATCACAACAATTGCCACAAAATAACAAACAAAGCCGGAAAGATCACTACAAATCCTAGCATGCGTCTTTCGTTAAAAAATAAATAAGCACCATGAGGATATGTCACTCCTTGCCGATGTGCTTTAAATGGTGATTTTAGACCTAAAACGGATGCAAGTAAACTCTGCGCAATAACGTTACGTACAGTTACCTGGTGTAATTTGGAGCATATGAGCATATCTTTCAGTGCAGCTGTAAAATGTCTCCACCCCGCAAATTTTGCGTCCATGTAATTGTTGCTCGAGAAACACCTGAAATTTGTAACGCGCTCCAGTGCGCACCAATTAAATTGTCATCCGTCATCCGCGCGAGAAAATAGTTCCGATGAGAGTTGCCTCGTACAAGTAGGGGTGCAAATTGTTTAAAAATATAAAGATCGACGGCTGTTATTTGATGTAGTACGGTCATTAACTGTTAGCTACCTGAAGTATAAGAACAAGCAAATTCCCGACATGATCGTGTTAGAATAGGTGACAAAAGGCATATAGTTGAGGTCAAACGTTTACATAGGCCTACACCTTGCAGAATCTGGAAAATGTTGCTTAACTTAAGAAAAATAAGAGGGTTTGTATTTTATAAATAAGAATGGTTTGTTTTTAATTAGGTACTGCCTTGAACAAGTTATTTTACATAACAGATGTTAATAGTCAACATCACAAAATAATAAATAATTGCACAAAAAATACAATACAGTTCAAAAGTTTACATACACACGTGATTCTTACTACTGTATGATGTTAACTGAACAGTTAATGTCAGTTTTTATGTTTTATGATATGGGGTTCCATTTGTGCCAAAAATGTGTCGACTGCTTTATGCCTTGTACTATACATTTGTCTTTGTCTACGGTCATTGACTACTTGTTCAGGTAAATCAATATATGTTGACGTGTATGTTGTCTGTTGAAGTCATCTTAATATGTCGTCCTGCCGTCTTTTTCACTGTTGTCCTTATTGTCGTTTGGTTCTGTCAACTTTACTGTCGTTCTGTTCTGTCATCTTTGCTGTCATCCTGTCTGTCGTCCGTGCTGTCGTCCTGTCTGTCGTCCGTACTGTCGTCCTGTCTGTCGTCCATGCTGTCGTCCGTGCTGTCGTCCTTGCTCTGTTAGCTTTAAAATCGTTTAAACTGTGTCAAATATGTGCACAGGCGCAGACGCAAAGATGTCCAAACAAACGTCTTATCATCCTCACAAAAAAAGTTTACAAAATTGTGTGTCAGCTATAATTCACACCATTTTTGTGTATGAGTCCATACAGTAGTGAAACACATAGGAATATTTGCATTTGATTTGACGGTTTATTATAATAAACATAAAAAATCTAAATGATGTGCATTATAGCTGACACACACATGAACATTGTACAGTAAGTTTTGTGGCTGTAAGTCATTCCCTTTAAATGCAATTGAACTTTTAAACAAATATTTTAATGTGTATGTAACTTTAGAGATGGTCCCTAAATTCACGAACGTCCAACGTCAAACCAACTTTATGGCAGTAGTGCAAAGTTGAAGCGCGCACGGCACGAACTTGTTAGCAAACACAACTCTGAAACAATGTCCGTTTGCTATCTGGGTAGTCTGCTGAAAAAAAATTGTGAAATTCGGCTTGGATAATCCTTCCAGTTATGAATCAGACGCGACTTCCGCGTTGCGCGTTCAGTAAAAAGGTTTAAGACCTGGAGGTATGGAAACAGTTTGTAAACTTTTTTAATTGTGAGGATGATAAGACGTTTGTTTGAACATCTTTGCGTCTGCGCCTGCGCACATATTTGACACAGTTTAAACAATTTTAAAGCTAACAGAGCAAGGACGACAGATAGGACAACAGCACGGACGACAGCATGGACGACAGACAGGACGACAGCACGGACGACAGACAGGACGACAGCACGGACGACAGACAGGACGACAGCACGGACGACAGACAGGACGACAGCAAAGATGACAGAACAGAACGACAGTAAAGTTGACAGAACCAAACGACAATAAGGACAACAGTGAAAAAGACGGCAGGACGACATATTAAGACGAATTCAACAGACAACATACACGTCAACATATATTGATTTACCTGAACAAGTAGGCAATGACCGTAGACAAAGACAAATGTATAGTACAAGGCATAAAGCAGTCGACACATTTTTGGCACAAATGGAACCCCATATTATGATAGTTGTTGAAGAGTTTCTTGTTTGGTCTGAGCTATTAAACTGTCCACTGGTCTTTAGAAAAATCTTTAAGACCCTCCACAAACTTTGTTTTTAAACATCTTCTGAGCATTTGACTGTATGATATTGATATTGAGATTCATCTTTTGTCCATCTGACAGACTCATACTATTGCATGAGTACACAACTGTACACAACTATTACGAAAAAACATTTTCTAATGCTGATGAAGTCAACATCATACATTAAAAGTCAGGTGGGTGTAAACCTTTGGACTGGTCGACCAGCTTTAATTGTTATTATTTTGTTAAAACAACTTATTTTGGCAGTTAGCAACGCCCTCGTGAAGCTAGAAAATATATACAGTGGCTTGCAAAAGTATTCATCCCCCTTCATTTTATTCACATTTTGTTATGCTGCTGCCTTATCTTAAGCTACTTTAAATGATTATTTTTTTACATGAATCTACACTCCATGCACAATAATGACAAAACAAAAAACTGATTTTTGACAGCTTTGCAAATTTATTAAAAATATGAAACAAAAATAAGTACATTGCATAAGTATTCATACCCTCAACTCAGAAAATGGTTATAGCGCCTTTACAGACTGAAATCTTTTTGGGTATGATGTGAAAAGCTTTACACATATGCATTTGGCAATTTTCTAACATACTTCTCCTCAGATCCTTTCAAACTCTGACAGGTTGGATGGAGATCATCAGTAGACAGACATTTTCAGGTTTCTACAGAAATGTTCAGTTGGGTTCAAGCACTAGCTGGGCCACTCAAGGACATAGACAGAGTTGTCCATAAACCACTCTTGCATTGTTTTAGTTGTGTGCTTAGGATCATTGTCATGTTGGAGAATGAACCTTCTGCCCTGTCCGAGGTTCTGAATGTTCTGGGCTAGGTTTTCATGATCATTATCTCCGTATTTTGAGTACAGTCCCTGAAGCTGAAAAACACCCCCACATCATGATGCTGTTTCCACCACACTTTACTGTTAAGACGGTATTGTACAGGTGTTGAGCAGTGCTTGTTTTTCTCCAGACATGATGCATGAATCTGAGATTCATCAGACCAGAATATCTTGTTTCTGACAGTTTGAAAGATTCGTTGAAGTACGTTTTGCATATTTCAAGTTTCCATGTGTCTTCACTGAGCAAAGGCTTGAGTATGGCCACTAAGCCATAAAGCCCAGATTGGTGGAGTGTTGCAGTGATGTTTGTCCTTCTGTAAGTTTCTCCCATCTCCATATATGATCATGGAGCTCAACCAGAGTAATCATCAGCTTCTTGGTCACCGCTCTAACCAAGACCCTTCTCCATCGATGGCTCAGTTTGGACAGGAGGTCAGCTCAAGTAAGAGATCTGGTGGTTCCAAACCTCTTTCATTGAGGATAAATGGAGGCTACATGCTTCTGTGAACTTTCAATACTGCAGATTGTTTTCAGAAGTCTTCCCCAGATCTGTGACTTGATACAATCCTGACTCAAAGCTCTACTGGCAGTTCTTTTGACCTCATGTCTTGGTTTTTACTTTGATATGCATTTTCAGCTGTTGCACCCTTTATAGAGAGGTATGTGCCACTCCAAATCATACTTATTCAATTGAATTTGCCACAGGTTAACTCCACTCGAAGTGTATAAACATCAACAAGCAAAACTAATGCTTCTGAGCTAAATTTCAAGTGTCCCAGAAAAGGGTATGAATACTTATGCAATGTACTTATTTTTGTTTTTTATTTTTAATAAATTTGCAAAGCTGTCAAAAATCAGTTTTTTGTTTTGTCATTATTGTGCATGGAGTGTAGATTAATGTAAAAAAATCATTTAAAGTAGTTTAAGATAAGGCAGCAGCATAACAAAATGTGAATAAAATGAAGGGGGATGAATACTTTTGCAAGCCACTGTACATGTTTCCCATAAAAAAAACAATTGACTCCAAATATCATTTTCAGAGGTTCACACCCACCTGACTTTTTCTCTTAAATTTTCAACATTTTCCAGATTCTGCAAAGTGTGTGTAAACTAATCTGTATCTGAGATTATAAATCTTTAAGAATGCAATTTTCGCACTGCATGGTGATTTCATACATATTGTATACATACATGAAAATATATTTTACCATTGGCAGCAAAACTATTTAATGACTCTCAGAGAAACATAGTGTGCAGTCAAATACTGTATTTGTAAATCTATTGCATATTGATAATTTGTTAAAAATCCCAGTGAAATTAAAAAAGACAATTCTTATTTCTTCATGAAATATTGAAGAGTTTATAGTAAATAATAGTTTATAAATGTGGGCCATTTTCTTTTTAAATTCACTCATGTAATCTAGACTTTCGCCCTGAAATGACCAGAGCCGTTGAGAGAAAGATTTCTGCCAACGGAAGTCCAAAACGCTGGAGCGTCACGCGATTCATGGATCCTCACGTGATTCATGGAGCCTTCAGATAGTTCCAGGAAGTTATGTTTTCTCTTTAAATGCTTTATTTCTTTCATTTTTTTATTCATTAAATGGCTTTCGTCTTTAAATTGGTAGAAGTTTACCTCAGTTGGTCTGTTTAGTCGCAGCTCCATGCGTAACTAGTAACTTCCGGGAACTATTGAGAGCCTCGATGAACCGCCGTTGCTGTGAAAAATCTGTTCCATTGGAGTCAACAGAGTTGACGCGACTCTCTCTCTCAATGGCTCTGGAAATGACTATCCATCTCAAATTACGTAAATTAGACGGCTTGGCCAGAGCATCCGTTAACTCCTCCCCTTCAACTGTCAGTCTTGCTGCCAGTTTAATTTCAAAATCAATGCAACAGCTGTTTTTACACGTCCAATCAACTCGCAGTGAAAAACGCAAGCCACGCCCACTAATTTTCTAATTGTTGACTGACAGTTGAAGGGGAGGAGTTAACGGATGCCCCGCCCTAGCCGTCTAATTTACGTCATTTGAGATGGATAGTCGGAAGTGCATTTTCAGATTTTAACTGAAGATTATGAGGGTACATGAATTTTAAAAAGAAAATGATCCACATTGATAGCTATTTACTATAAACGCTGCAATATTTCATGAAAAAATAAGAATTGTCATTTTTAATTTCACTGGGACTTTAAGTAATCTTTATCATGCGTCAGGTCTGTTGTGAGTCATGATTGTTGATGTTGGTGATCATTTTTGTGTTCCTGTCAAGTAAAAGAAAAAAAGATAAAGTGTGATGGTAAAAACATGGGATGGAAAGTTTCGCTAGGGATCCCTAGTGGAGCTTGACAACATGTATTTGCTCTATTCGGCTGCTGGCCTGATGATAGGTGGGCTGACAGTGACGCGTGATATGACGTCAGCGGGCCTGAAGGCGGAAGTAAGACAATCAACAACTGAACACGGAACAACGGTTGGCGATATTATAAGTGTCTAAAAACAAGCTGTCTCGGAGGGATTGTTTTTGCTTCGTGTAATATTAAACAATATGTCTGTATTTGGCAAATTGTTTGGCGGTGGGGGGAAAGGCGGAAAAGCCCCCAGCCCACAAGAAGCCATCCAGAAACTCCGCGAGACAGAAGAGATGTTAACGAAGAAACAAGAATACTTAGAACAAAAGATTGGAGCCGAACTATTAACAGCAAAGAAAAACGGCACGAAAAACAAACGAGGTATGTATTTAACGACAAACCTTCCCATTAAATGGCTTATTTATAACTTTTAAAAGCCCTCTCTTGTCTACCTGTCGTTGATTTCAGTGGTGTGATAGCTACACCCATGAGTCACTTGAGTGCTAATCGAATTTACAAAGTGAATTTTTAAATGTAAGACGTAGATCTGCTAAAAGACCCAGAGTAGAGACGATTCAACAATCTGCCCTGTTGTTAAGAAGTTGTACTCGGTAGTTTTGGCCTGCTAAGTGCTCAAATGTCATTACTCCTATCACAGTTTTATCATTAGTGTCACGTCACGTGATGCGATTGTGAAAGACATTTCCAAGTCATTTAAACAGGAAACATGGTAACACGCATGAGTGGAATTGATCTTCTACAGTGTTTAAATAAGAATCAGAACATTTCTTAACATCATTACATTAAAGGCAATATAAAAATTACAAACTCAAAATAAATACAAAATCTGAAATGATACTCAGCATCAGTTCATATTATGAAGTGGCAAGGGCAACTCATGATGCATTGTCTTTCCGAAGGACATGCCTCTCAAAATCATAGCAGATTTTTGTGTTTGACTCACACCAGTGACCTTACTGGATAGTGGCTACTGTAACCAGTTTGTCAAGTTTTATCCTGTGAAATGGTTTGATGTCTGAACCAAGCCACAATGCAGAAAGATAGGGCAGGTTTAATAAAAGTCATTAAAGAAATACTTTGTTTTCCTACAGAAGCACAATAACTGCTGCCCATTTTTACAAAAACATAATTGTTCCTGGTAACTTTCAGATGTTATCAGTAATAGTATCAAAGTATTTAAGTATGGGTTGATTCATTTTAAAAACCAGTCATCATAACCTTGGTCTGTGGACACTCAGTTCTAAATAACATCTATCACATCTGTACGCAAAAACATTTAGCAAAATCGTGTGGGCATCATCCTCGCCTTAGGGAGATCATATAGGTGACACACAAATCTGAAAGAGTACTATTAACAATAACAATAAAAAAATCAACCTTACATCTACCCTGCACAACCAGTCAGAAATGATATATATGATAATTAAAATAAAATACCACTCAGCTGCTGCTGTATTGTTTCCCTTCTGTAAAGATCCCAAACAATGGTCCTCTCACACCTGGGAATTTCGTACATGGAATAGGGATGAATCTTGATTATGTTGTTGATAATTAAAAAAAAAGCAATTACGTACATATTTGGGTATCTGGGTGTTTTCTGATCAGAATATTGATTCCTCAGATATTTCCTAGTTAATAAAAAATCTGTTTTTCATTTTCACAGTCCATGTTACTTTGAGAGGGCAAAGATTTTTTGTAACTAACAATAAAAATATGATGCTGTGAATGTGTCTATATTGAATTTGCTGCCTTTTTTAAAGCTGCTTTACAGGCTCTGAAAAGAAAGAAGCGATATGAAAAGCAGCTTGCTCAGATTGATGGCACTCTTTCCACCATTGAGTTCCAACGAGAAGCATTAGAGAATGCTAATACAAATACAGAAGTGCTTAAGAACATGGGCTTTGCCGCCAAGGCCATGAAGACTGCCCATGAAAATATGTAAGATATTGAAATTTCACCTCGAATCTCATGAAGTTTGACTGGAACAGAACAGTTATTTTTAGTAATTTGGACGTGCTATATATTTTTCAGGGATATAGACAAAGTAGATGACCTTATGCAAGATATCACAGAGCAGCAGGAATTAGCACAGGAAATTTCGGATGCTATTTCAAGGCCTGTCGGCTTTGGAGAAGATTTTGATGAGGTATGTCAAGATGTCCATACACTTCACCAGATGAGGTTAACACGGTGTTCTGGTGTGTACCTACTTCCTAAACTGTGCCATAAACGGCAACATGGCATACAGTTTGCACAGAGACCGCTTTGCTGTATTTTGACTGAACAATATATTTTTATTTTCTAGGATGAGCTCTTGGCTGAACTGGAGGAGTTGGAACAAGAGGAGCTAGACAAGAACCTGCTGGAAATTGGTGGCACAGAGGATGTACCTCTGCCCAATGTGCCTTCAAACCCATTACCCAAAAAAACAGGTGTTGTGCTGTTTAGTACATATAAACACTGTACATACATTTCAATATATTTAAAATTGCTTTTAGGTATTAATTTTATTGTATGAAATGGCACAAAATACTCTATTACTTCGTATCAGGGAATTAGGTGTTATGAAACCTGATGTCACCTGAAAGCCCTATGTAAACAACATGTGACCACATGCAGATTCTTTGTTTAGACAGTCAGAAGACAGTTTAGTTTTATAAGCAGTTGTTAGGTTATCATATGAGAACGCTGTTTTGTCATCATTGCTTTTGAAAAATGTAGTTTTTTTTCTCTTGGTGAAAGATCCAGATCGACTAACATTAATTTGAGCACATAGCCTATGATAAAATTATTCCATAGTCAGCAATATAACAGTATAACATGTGTAATTTACATTATGGTAAAATGCCTTTCATAATACCCTATTTAAACTCTGTAAATTTCTGTAATCTCTAAAGACAATGGTACTGAATACTGAATCATAGACCGTTGATTATCGATTGTTGAATGCATATTAATAAATCAGGAAGTCATGCTATATTAAACTCACACACTTAAAAATACATTAAAATAGTTGCATATACGGTAACCCTTGTGTTAAACTAAATCTCTATTATCTTCTGTCTTTGTGTCTCTCCAGCCCAAAAAAAGAGAGAAGAGGAGGATGAGGATGACATGGAAGAACTTAAAGCATGGGCAATTTGAACTCACTCCAGACTGACAGACTCTCTTGCTTGTCGTGGTTAGGTTGTATACACAAACCTGAGCACCTTCAGAGGGTCAACACTACAAAACAATTCAAGTCAAGAGTCACAAACTCAAATGGATATGAAAGGTTTCAAAGTTAAACAGACAATGCAATCTGATTACATAAGATGTGAGATGACCCTAAAATATTTGGTCATGATTGTTTAAACAATGCATTGTGGTTTATAACTATCCCTCGTTTCATAGGATTCGTTGGAAACCCGCTGACGTAAATCATCTGACAAAATGGATTTGGTACTTGTTTATTTCAGTCTTTGATCACAAACTTAATAAGTACCTCGCCATCGACAGCCCATCATGTATAGTTTGGTGCTAAGTCCAAATTGTTAAAGAAAATTACCTAGGTCTCTCCCGTTATGCTTTTTCTAGCCTTCATTGATGTGCTGAGGATTTTAATCCGGCAGTGGTTGGTTGTACTTGTTAAAAAATAAATATATATATTACATTTTTCTTTTGAGAGCATACTTATTTTGAAAAATGCTGTATCTGTTCTGTTCATGTTGAGACATAAGTTGCATATGTGCACATTTGTAAGTTTGACATTTTTCAGATGGCATTTACATGAGAGATCATTAAACTTTTGGATTCCTTCTGGTGTTGTCAGTCTTTCTGTGGTATTTAAAAAATGTATATCATTCACTCTTGATATGCCCCCCCACCCCCGAAAGAAACTTGAGTATGGATGTGTCAGCTGTGCTATGTGCCTTAGTGCCTGTATATAATAGATACCTGACTGCTGAGATCTATTGGATAAGTTCGACATGATACACGTATTGAAGCTAGATAGTGTAATATACTTAAACTTTTTCTGTTGTCTGCCATGCCTTTAAAAGCCCCCTGTTCTGTATTTCCCTATCCCAAGTGTGGGATGAGTTTACTTTTTAAATAAAGTGCATTGCTGCTGTCTTCTGCAAAGAAAATCATTTGTTTGCCTGTTTTTATTTAAAAGCATTATACATTTAGAGATACGGTCAGACCTCATATCTAAAGTGACTTTACAGTGCATACATTTTTAATTCAGTGTGTGATCCTGGGATCGAACCCACAACAATGAGTTGCGAGCGCAACGCGCTACTAATTGAGATACAGGAACCATTAATGTTACAAGTTACAAATAAACATTTTACGTGTTTATTTGTTAGACACGGTTTAAATATAGGTCTCTAATGCATATAAAATTCTACTTTGCTGACCCAAGGCCAGTCGCATTGTGTTGTCGTATGTGGTGTTCGTGACGCATGACCCGTCGGCGGAAGCACGCATGCGCATTGCCCTCTAAGCTTCCTTGCGCTGATGCAAGAGTGAATGCTGATGTCGGGTTAACCTTGTGTTTGAAATTAAATTACACGAGACTCGCTTTTTGATTAAGCCATCATGTCAGAAGACGAGGTATTGTGGCGTTTTATTCCTGTATTTTGTCATTATTCTCAGTCGTTTTTAGATTGTGAGAAAGCTCGCCAGTTGTTGCAATGCTGCTGACTTTCACGTGCAGTATGTTTCATATAACTACGTGTTTAATACAATTAACTTAGATACAATATACTACGTGTTTTTAATTTATAAGAAATATTATGAGTTACATGATGACAATAATTGCGTTGTTTGTTGAATGTTGTATAAAGGGAAGCATATGATTAAGAGTAAGGTTATCCTTAGCTTAAAAAACAGTTTAGCAGTGTAAGCATTTCCTTCCTTCAGCACGTTGAGGTCTGTTTGAGCAAACAAGCATGGTGCTTTATTATGTGTCTTCAGATTTTATTCGACCCCACTACATCCAAGAAAAAGAAGAAGAAGAAGAAGCCTTTCATGCTGGATGAGGATGGTGATGGACTTGGAGAGGAGGTTCAGCAGGCTGAACAGCGTGAGGTTGAGCCTGAAGCAGGAGAGGAACGAGAAATGGAGCTAGATGAAGATGAGTTTAAGAAAAAGGGTGAGAGGACTGATGCTAGTGTTATCATACAGTGTTTTAAATGCATTTAAATCCGAACCTTGAAAATGACAGCAGTTTAAGACTATGACAGTTTACATCACAGTTTGTCTCCATAGAGCCTTCGGATGATTTGGACGATCTGAATTTCTTTAATCAGAAGAAAAAGAAAAAGAAACCAAAGAAAGTGTTTGACAATGACATTGAAGAAGGCATGAAGGTTAGTTATTAACCAATACAGCTGTCAACAGCTATCAAGAAGAGATCTGCGTTTGGTTTTCATAATCTCATTTTTTTTGAAGATTTGAGTGATTTTCTATTCTATTGACTCCTAATTTTGATTGTATGGTGACCAGGAGCTGAAAATCGAAGGAGAACAACAGGAGTTGATGGAGGAAGAGGATTTGGACCTGATGCTACCAGCTAAGAAAAAGAAAGCTAAAAAAGTGGAATTTATTGAAGAAAGTGACACTGTTGAAAAAGATGATGGTATGAAGATAGACACAATTTGTTATTATTTGATTAATATCAGTAAAAATAAATAGTAGTAGTTTGTCACACTATGATGGTCAGTAGTGCTTTGATACATGTATGAATGTGATCTGAACTCCACATAACTTAAATATGTATTATTTATAGTCACTGAGGATGATAAAAACACTGATGGCATCACATTCAGCTCACTGTCGGGTCCAGCATGGGCAGGTTCAGAGAGAGACTACACGTATGATGAGGTATGATAATAATACGAGGCAGAATACACAAGACAGAAATGTCTGTCTCACACATCTCTTCTACTCTGCTCAAGACATCTAGATGTAGGTTTGCTTCAGCCTTCTGTGTCCTTTTACAGTTGTTAAGCCGAGTGTTTAACATCATGAGGGAGAAGAATCCTGATATGGTGGCGGGTGAGAAGAGAAAGTTTGTGATGAAGCCTCCTCAGGTGGTCCGAGTTGGGACCAAGAAAACATCCTTCGTCAACTTTACTGACATCTGCAAACTGTTAGTCCAAACGTTTAAATTTATATAAAGACAAATACAAATAACTGCAATTTTATACTAAAAGTTTGGTTGAATCTTTTCTGGGAAGTAGTCCAACGAATGACAGACAGCCGTTGACAAAATTTAAGGAGTGATATGACGCGGCTAAAACGAATATTATGGTACGATGGTGCAATGTTTATACACGATTTAAGGTTCAAAAACGCTGTATTTTCAACATACCAAGCATGTCTGTATCTCCTCTTTGCCCCGCCTCTCTGAAACACGCAGATTTTTAACAAAGCTCATCGCTCTGAAAAGCGAGGTGTGCTATGATTGGCCAGTTAACCAGTGCGTAGTGATTGGTCCAATACTGCAAGCGTGTGATGGAAATGTAACGCCTCTTACCATATTTGGAACATCAGGTTCCAAAGCATCTTTTGTTCCATCTATTACATGCATGGGCAACTTATAACACAGAAAAGCACGTGTTCGTGCCATATGACCCCTTTAAGAGACCGCTCCAATCAGCATTATTGGGGTCATTCCAGTCCATTGTCTGTTGGTTTTAAACAAAATCAAACCTCAGGAGTGACAAAGTCAAGACACATGAAAACCGTGATAAAAATCGAGGTTATCACTTAAATATGACCGTTGTATTGCTTAAAAGTGAATATAAACTTGTTTTCTTTGCACTATTTGAGGTCTGAAAAATACAGACCATATTTTCTGTTATTTTGGCCTGTTTCCCCATTTTTCATTTTCTGCTAATAAATGCAAATAGAAACAATATTTTTATTTTAAATTTGGGAGAAATGTTGTTAGTAGTTCACAGAATGAAACAAAAATGATAATTTTACTTTTAACACGTACCTATAAATAGTAAATTCAGAAAAACTGAAAACAATTTTGAAATGGACTCTTCATTTTTTCCATGGCTGTATATGTAAACTTTACTAACAGGCCTAATTTCTCAATAATATTGGCCTTTTTGCTATTAAATTCGTTTTTGTTTGTGTATCGGCAGGTTGCATCGACAGCCCAAGCATCTTTTGGCCTTCCTGTTAGCCGAGTTAGGAACGAGGTAAACCTTTAAATTCCGTTGTTTTCAATTGTGTGGTTTTGTAAAGGTGGAAAGTGATTTTGTAAATGGTTTGTTTGCTCTTTTTAGCGGGTCGATAGATGGAAATAACCAGCTTGTGATCAAAGGACGTTTTCAACAGAAACAAATAGAGAATGTTTTGAGAAGATATATAAGTAAGTCACAGAGATATCGTATTTTGCGAATACAAGCACAAAGTAAAAGGTTGACTTGTAGATAAAACGATGCATTGTATTATTGCATTTATTCTACAGGATGTCAGCTATGTAAATACAATTACACCACCAATAGTTCAATATAGGGCTTTTCACACTGCACTTAACCCCCGGGTTATCTTCATTCTTAACCCAGGTAAACGAACGTTTCACACTTTTTGAATAATTTTGAAGCGGGGTTATCCCCGCATTTTACTCGGGGTTATGAAACCCGCATTGCGGTGCCAACGTGTGCAGTACGTGTGCAGGGGTAGAATGATACGACCAGATAGAATGCAGGGGATAGAATGATACGACCAGATGCTTGGCAACGGACACCCAATTAAAAACTGAACAGCATTTCACATGTTTACAGTCACAGAAACTCTGTGCACTGTGTAAACAATCCTTTGAGTTTTTATTTATTTGAGAAAGTGAAAGTGACCTATTTGTCAGGTATGGTGACCCATACCCGAAATGTGACCTCTGCATTTAACCCATCCAGAGAGTAGTGAACATGCACAGCAAGTTGTGAACACACGTACACCCGGAGCATCACTGCAGCGCCCGGGGAGCAAGTGGGGGTAAGGTGCCTTGCTCAAGGGCACCTCAGTCGTTACCCGCAGGCCCTGAGAATCGAACCGGCAACCTTCTGGTCACGAGTCCGACTTTCTAACCATTAGGTAACGTCTTAGGAGGCTTAAAACAGCCAAAAAGGATTTACAAGGCATAAGTTTTCCCCAGATGCGGAATAGGAATGTTAACCCAGGGTTTAGTGATGTACAGTGTGAAACATCAGGTTATGAATACCCAGGGTTATCTCTTAACCCCTGGTAAATTATAAGCAGTGTGAAACAGATAACCCAGGATTCTGTTTACCTGGGGTAAAGAATAACCCGGGTTAACGATTTCAAGTGTGAAAAGCCCTTCTGATTTACCCCAATTACTTCAAACCTGTGATTATGCAAAAACTGTATTATAACCGCAGTCGGCAGGGGCGGATTAAGGTGGTCAGGGGCCCATTAAGGTGGTCAGGGGCCCCTAGGCTGCACTTTGGGTGAGGCCGCCCTTAGGTGGCTTTCACACTTGCAGTTTAGTTCGGAACGGGGCACGGTTTGCATGAAAAATCGCAAATGTAAAGGGTGGCATGCGAACTCAGGGGCGCACCAGGGTACGGAACCCTGCGCATGCGCTTTAGCCAATTACATCGAAGATGTAATCTTCAATGTTTTACTTCAATAAAACACATGTAAGAGAAGATAGCGTTAGTAATTTACCTTGGATTTGAGCAAGAGTGAGCCTGCATTGTTTTGCGCGTGGAATCAGAGCGGCAAATGAATGGTAATACCATGTTTCCAGATTTAAAAATAGTCCTGATAAATAGTCTGTTTGCAAGCAGCAGAAAGCTCTGTAAGCAAACACACAGTGAGACCAAGTGTTGTTTACTCTGCGCTGCGCATAATAGCATCAAGTGAATAAAAAACACAATATATTGACCTGTGTTCTGTTTACTATCATGTGACATGCACGTTCGTGTTGATGTAAGATGAATGCAAATGCACCAGGGTTCAATAGAATCAAGCTGAGACACCAAACCAACGCTGCGAGGGGTGTCGGGAACAATCGCAGTCGGATACACACACAGAGACAGCAAATACTACTGTGTTTCCTCTACATTCCTGGTTGCTTAGCAACGGCAAAAACCAGGAGAGCGCAAGCTTCAGTGTTATACAAGTATACGCTAAACATTAACGTCCCCTAAAAACGCCTCGGTGGATCTTTACTGAGACACAAACCACTGTGCAATACATAAACTGTGTATAAAACAAAGCCATACGTAAAAACCAACCTGTATAATATGCGTGTCATTGTGGAATAACTCCCTGAAATATTCCCGATTGCATGATGAGCTAACTTCTGCAACATCTGGATCCCACTGCAGTTGTTTCAACCGCAGCACCGATATTAGCCAATGCGAGCTGCCAGTCCTCCTGCTGCCATCTTAGTTGTTCTTTTAAACTTCGTGTTTTCCGTTTTTGTGTTCCACTATGTACTTTCTTTCAGACATTTTGCCGCTATGCCATCTAGCAATAGCAGTGGCGTAAATGAAAATGATTGACAGGATTTCACCAGCAGCTGATTGTACAGATGTGACCCAAATGTCACATCTATCAATCACCGGCTTATTTTTTGTTATATTTCTTATGGGCCAATGAGGGTCTATTTTTTTTGTTCGAGCTGAAGTAAATTTAAAATAAATAAAAAATCTGGCCAATCAGATGTCCCTAAACAGGTGGGGCCCTAGGATGCAGCCTAGGCAAGCCTACGCATTAATCCACGTCTGGCAGTCAGTACTGGTCCTCTTATAGCACTGGATAAACACCATAGCTAAATTGTTTTACCTGGCTAAAGAGACATTTCTATGAATGTTAGAATTTTTCCTGGTTTATAAAGAACAAAGTATTATTGTATGCTCGGCAAAAGTTTAGTTATTTATGCGGTGTTATGCTAGAATGCTGCTGTTCTTAACAACGTTTTGTTTTCACAGAGGAATATGTGACATGTCATACTTGCCGCTCACCGGATACAATTCTTCAGAAGGACACGCGGCTCTACTTCCTGCAGTGTGAAACCTGTCACTCTCGTTGCTCTGTAGCAAGCATCAAGACCGGTTTCCAGGCCGTCACTGGAAAAAGAGCCCAGCTTCGAGCCAAAGCCAACTAATACAACCATCATGTTCTGGTCTCTTGCCCACACTAATGCTCTGTCTCTGGCTGACAACCAGGCTCAATCCATCCTTGCTTCTGCCCTCTGAAGTGGGTGAACTGATCCAGTGTGTGGATCTCTGGAATAAACTGTTTTAAAGTTTTGGATGTAATTTCTATGAATATAATTGAGTGTGAATCTAGAGGGCTGTAGAAAACAGGCTGTCTTTGCTTTGCCTGTTTTGTTTATCTACTCACCTCTAGAAATATCATGCATAGTTTTTTTCTGCATTCAGCATATCAACACTAAAGCAGATTTAGTTAATTTACACTCGCAGAACAGTATTTATATTTCAGAGAAATATGCAAGGATATTATTGGATGGAAAAGTACAGGTCTTTGAAGATGTGATTTATATATTCTCCTTTGTACTTATGGAAAGTAAGCTTGTTATATATGACTTGTCTGTTATCAAAGACAGAGTGAATGTCAAAAACTCAAAATTTTAGCTGGTGCATTTATACACATGGAGAATGTTCAGAGATTTTGTTTTGAGAGTTCAACAGAAGGGTGAATCTCCTGAGCACTAGAAAATAAGTTTTTGTTTAGTTAAACAGATTGTGTTGTTTTCTTTATTATAACATTGATTGGTCGGGCATGTTTTACAGTTCCTAGATTGCAGTAAAAGTAATGGCTTTTGGTTGACATTTGAAAGATTTTTAAAATAAAAATAATAAGGAAGAATCTTTGTGATTGTGTTCATTTATTTTTATTTTGCTGTTTACTTTACATCTGTTGTGATATTGTGAGTATGTCAATAAATGCATAAAATTCCCCGAAACGATTAACCCGGTCGAGTTGTGACCTGGTTGATCTCTCGCCCTGACCAGAAATATGACTATGCGCTCCCTGTCACTAGCTTTGCTGACATGGATGTAATTCGTTCCTCTGCTTTTCCTGCACTCCCTGGCGGAAAAAAAAATTAAAACCATTTCAACACATTTTTGCTCTACATTTCCTCTTATTACTTATAATTTTACAAAAACATAATTACTTAATTTCATATGTATACTAAAAGTATGACTACTTTGCATTAAACAAATAAACTGTCCATTAAATAAAAGGGTTCATATAAAAGTGTTGCCCACCTGTAGTACTATGACGCTAATGACCTCTAAAGGTCTTTGCACACTGAGTCCGAAATTTTCGTATGCGTTTTTTCGTATTTGGCTCTCGTTTGTACGGTGTCTCTGAATTGTTAAAAAAGGCCACTCAAAATGCTTGATACGGATGCGAAAACGCAGAAAATCGAACCCGGTCCGAATTTTTTTATGACGGACGAAAATATCGGAGGCAGTGTGTAAATGTGATTGACACAACGTGAGGTCGTATTCATTTTTTAACGTGCGGAAATTTCGGACGCAAATTTCGGACTCAATGTGCAATGGGCTTACTGGGACAGTGGTTTGGGTGATGACATGCTGCTGCATTTAACATAGTACACGTTTTAAACAATACAAAATGGCTAATTATTCCCTAGTTTAGACGTGATATTGCTCTCTTAGTCTTTTCGTTATCTGTATTTCGAGGAATTTGCACGGCTCTCATTAAATCCTTGGCTCGAGTCTGACGTCATCACGCAACCGTGTTTTTTTTGGCAAGTTTAACAATCATGTAGTTTAGATGTATGGAAGGCCAACGAGGACAAAACGTGCGAAACTAACGCGTAGTTTAAGGCTGTGTCCCAATTCGGGGGCTGCATTGAAGCAGCTTGCTTCTTTGAAGGCTGCATTTTAAGACCGATTGCGTCACAGCAGCGCGACTGAAGGCTGTCCCGATTCAACGGTTGCTTCAAATGCAGCCCCTAAATGCGGCCTTATTTCTGCGGGTTTTAAGGATAGAACGAATGTATCCTTCACAGTTTAGGCTATCCCGAGATTCATTGCGCCTATAACGGCTTGAAATTTCTAAATAATCATTCAAAACTTTAGTTAAAAAAAGGATGTACTTCACAAAATCGATCCATTTCAGTGTTTTAATATTTTTAATAATTTAATATACTGTTGGGATCTACATAAACGTGTCATATTCTCTAAAATAAAATATAATTTTTCTGGCTGCGTATTTGTTTAAAAAAGTCAGCAACGTCTCTGCTGTATCCTGCTGCTGTCATCACACAACATGAGCATGACGCAACTAGGAAATCCTCTGCGAGGCTAGAGCATCTCATTTCAGTTCGGTTTCTTGGACTTTTGAGGCTGCGTGCTTTGAAGAACATGTCCTCATTTTTAAGTCCGCAACCATAAGAAGGTTGCAGCCCCCGAATTGGGACACAGCTTAAAACGACGTGTTAACACGTCGTTTTGTGCATGCACATTGGACCACGGAGCTTTACCACCACCTACAGGCGTGGCGGTATTGCTCAAACAAAATGAGGCAAGAGACTAGGCTTGTAAATTGCAAGATTTGATCTAAAATATATTCTGAACAATGTATTTTGAGGGCATAAGTAGTCTACAAATATATAGAATAATTACAACATAATTAAAAATCAAGTATTGTTTAAATGGACCTACTAAACGCTGAAAGGCATGGCAATATTCAGAATATCAGACTAATGAAGTGTATGTAGGGCAGTGTAGTGTGTTGTCCACAAGATGTTGCTATGACACTGTTGTGTTACGCCAGATTCAAGTATTTTTAGCACTGTTTTGAGCCTCTTGATGTACCGTAGTGTTGATAGGCATGTAGTGCGCCATCTTTTCTTCAGTTCATGTTATCAACACTATAGGTAAGACGTGTTAATAGTAGCGGACATTTCAATTTAAAGTGTCTTTGTTGTTGTTAGGGCTGTCACGATTATTAAATAATCGTCTCATCGCGATTGTTTGACCTCATCGCGATGGTTTCAGATCATAGCAATTATTGCACATCTCTATAGAAGACACTAGGGGGAGCTGTAGTGCATCTGCATATTGCATATTTTAGTGTATATATGTTTACTAAAGCATGGTAATACTTGTAAAATGTACCACCACAACACAATCACTTAAAAAAAAAAACGAAAACATACAAATTACCTGCAGTACAATTTAATATTATTTAAGCAAATCTCAGTGTGAAAACCAGTCTACCAAAATTTCATTAACATAGAAATGAACTTTTAGTGTAGTCTTGCAAGTGAGAAAAAAACAGACTAGAAGCTTTTCTATGACTGATAGTATTTTAATAGTGGCTTCAATTCACACCTGATCAATTTACTTAATTTACAAGTATTTGGCGGTTGTATTATTGACAGGTAAAAGCCTAAACCTTAAATATATGATGACCCAATTTTTTCCGATGTATTTCCAATAAAAATCTTGTATTCAGAACAATATGGTCGTTTCATTCCTTGAATCAAAAATGTATGAGAATTAAATGTCAAAGCCCTAAAACAGACAATTAATCGTCATAATCGCAATGATTTATTAGACAATTAATCGTCATAAACGCCAAAGCCCTAAAACAGACAATTAATCGTCATAATCGCAATGATTTATTAGACAATTAATCGTCATAATCGCCAAAGCCCTAAAACAGACAATTAATCATCATAATCGCAATGCTGTGGAATAAACGGTCAAGCCACGATTCGAAACGCCTCTGTGTCCGCGTCTCTTCTCTACCACCACTCACGAACGCACACACAACACAACGCAGAGCAGCAGCGGCGGTGCTAGAGGCCAGCAAGCACGCAGAGAGCGAGAGGGTTACATCATTGGTGCCGTCACCCGGATGGGTATGGAATGCCAAAATTGACAATATTAAAAATAAATAAATACAAAAATAAATCCATGAAGAAATGTAAAAAAGCACAAATAAATGAGTATTTGTGCTTTTATTTCCTTATTTATGTGTAATTATATATTTTTCCACATTTATTTATTTTTTTATAAATTTATTTATACAATTATTTATTTCCACTTTTATTTATTTCCACATTTATTCATGTATATATGTATTTATTCCTACATTTATTTATTTTCACATTTATTTATTTATGTATTTCTGTGTCTATATGCTAATGAGTGGGGCGTGTTTCACCTCAGACATTAGCAATCGATCTCAGAGCGGCGGTGCTGAAGCTTTGAGGCCACAGTGACACCTTGTGGTGTGACCAAACGAAACGAGTTTGGCTAAGTTGCATAGAGAAGGCAATCTAGTCATTAAATATCACCCTAACTGTATGTAGATAGGGTTACCACACATAGCCTACATATACTTTATTAGGGACATGGCCGTAAAACATTATCCGGTGGAGATTTCTAAAATGTCTTGGCGCACATGAACAGAAACTGCACAACAACAGGTCTGCTATGAGACACTTGGAAGAAGACACTTGGCAATGGAAACGCGTGAAATTATCCAAATCACATTTAATGTAAATGCGCTGGATGGAGCTGATAAGAGCTTGAGTTGTTTGTCAATGAGACTCGCACCCACCAGCTCAGAACGTCGAGAGAAACCAGCGCATTTCACTGAAGTCTACACAAGCATTATGATCAATGCGTTTGAAACGCGACTGCAAATACAGTTTACATTCGGGTTTCTTAATTTTGCAATGCATAACACGTGGCATTTCGAATGCTTAAAATATAACGCATATTTCACAGATGCTGCTCTTAGATACTGATTAATCAAAAGTCATCAATTGGATTTAGGGATCCGGGATTAAATCAAACAAAAGTGCATGCTCATGTTAATGCAGTGAGACACGCATCTCACGCCATCATCATGCCCATTCAAACAGCACCGTTAGGTAGCCTATATTTACACAGACTGCTTAACCTTTACACTTTAGTTACAGTGGCATAAAAGCCATTATGAGATTAATATTTTAAATGTAACATTCTGAATATATAAATATGAAATTGTGGAATCAATGAAATGATACGCGTAAATATGAAACTAAAACAGCCAGTAGGTGGCGGCAAGTCACCCTCTTAACGAGTGAGTTGAATCATTGATTCAGCCGATTCCTTAAAAGTACTGATTGGTTCAGTAAGGAAACACCACGTGTTGCTCGGCGGCGCGTGCAGCTGGAACTTAGGCGAAACAGCAATATATATATATGTTTATAATATATAATATCTGATCTGTTTTATGATATGTTTCTGTGGACAAAAATGTGTTGAATAGAATAGAATTTATTGTCCCTGTACATAGTAAAACGAAATGGGATGCAAATCCTTAGGTGAAACAAAACATAATAATAAGTAATAATGAGGATTATTACCCAACTAACAATTGTTGGTTCCAATAACGTATTCCTAACGTTAGTTTTTTGGTACCCAGAACGTTATTTTCTAAGGTTCGTTTTTGGTTCTCCAGGAAAGTTTTCTTTCCAAAAGTTTTCTAACCAAAAACTAACGTTATAGAAACCACGAAACTAACGTTTTATTTCCGTAAAGAAACCCAAAAACAAACCTTAAAAAAACTTTCTGGGAACTAGAACGTTAGCCTAAAATATTTTTCTTGGGTACATTTGGCCTTACTACACGTCATTTACTGTATGAGTACATCCATGCTATGTTTTTATCCATCGCTTATCTAATCTAACGTTAATTAAAATAAAATACATCAGCACACAATATGGAGGATGAAATCAATGCATTAGATTCTTCTATTAACTTGATCCTTTTTCATTACTGAAGTAATTTTCAATTTAAACATCACAGTATACCATAATAAAACCACACTGTGTGTACCTCAGCATCAGACATGATATTGAAATAAAATAACCAATGACTTCAACACAATACACCGGATTTAAAGCAGATATTTATTGACAGAAGAATAAACATTTAATTATCTTCAGGATAACTGCGTTTTTAGATATAACAATCAAAAGCCTTGAGTTTCAATCCTTACATCATGGTCTGTTCGTTTAGATGTGTCAAATCAATCGAAAATATAAGAATACTCTCAAATCTGTATGTTTTTTTAATTAAAAATTTAAATAAATAAACCGCTTAAACTAATGTGTTAGTGAGTGAGGTAGGCTAAAACGAAATGACAGTTAATTTTTAAATGACGGGAGTGCGCGGCAGAGCGGAGAATGCACGTGCTCGAGCACACACATACAAACCCACTAAAGAAATACACGTGGATTTATGAGTGAATTTTCATTTCGCTTAACTAGTTTAGTATTTTCAGCAATTAAAGTGCACATTTATGATTTTCATTTGGTCAGTATAACACGTGTTAATGTGATCTTGACAATTGTTACCATTAAATAATAACCAAAAATAACCATCAGGGAACGTTATTCTCTGGTTGCAAAAAACAAAATCTGAAAAGAACATTCTTAAAACGTTATTTTTTGGTTTCCAAAAAAGAACCAAAAGGGAGCCAAAAACTAACGTTAGGGGAACGTTCTGTGTTTGCTGGGAAGTTACGAAAAAAACACACACACACACACTCTCGTCACATTTTCATAATTTGCATGATCCCTTAGAAATTGCTCATGAACTAGAACAAATATTTCACTCTGAGGTCAGTTTATATGGCAGCATTTAAAGCGATGATGGCCTTTGGATAAAAAAATTGTTTAGCTTATTTGTCCTTGTCTTAATTGTTCTGTACCTCCTGCCTATAGGGCAGTAGTTCAAATAAAGAATGACCGGGGTGAGATGAGTTTTTTAGGATATTTCTTGCCTTCTTGAGACAGTGAGAACTGCGCAGTCTCTCCAGTGATGGGAGAGTGTGAACAATGATTCTCTGGGCTGTGGTAATGACCCTTTGGAGTGACTTCCTTTCCACAGCAGACAGTGCAGCTGGCAAACCATACACCAATGCAGGATGTTAAAATGCTCTCTACGGAGCAGCAGTAGAAGGACACCAACAGTTCCTCACTCAGATTGTTCTTTTTAAGGAGTCTCAGGAGAAACAGTCTCTGCTGGGCCTTCTTTACTAGTGCAGTGGAGTCCCAGGACAGGTCCTCTGCAATGTTAATGCCCAGGAATTTGAAGGCAGTCACCGTCTCCACACAGTCCCTGCTGATGTAGAGAGGCCGAATGTCCATTTTGTTCCTCCTGTAGTCCACAATTAGCTCATTGGTCTTTGTGGTGTTGAGGACAAGGTTGTTTGACATGTTAAATAAGGACAATAAGGATAAGTCAAAACCAAATGCTCAACATAACACATACATGTGTACATTGAAGACAATTATGGTTATGTTGAAATATTTTCTATGCTTTGAAGAACATAGAAGTAGGTGTGACATACAGTGTCTCAGAATTTAATGTCAAAGTCAGTAAAAGAATAGTAAACAATTTGTCAATATTGTAGGGGATTTACAGTAAAAGACCCGTAGACCAGTTATGATGAAAGAAGACTCAGAGTCAGGAATATAATTAATATAATAAAATTTAGTGAATAAAAATAGTTTGTAGGTTTGCCAGCAGAAGTCAGCTTCAGCACTCAAGGAGTTCCACAGGCCGACCTGCCTTACATCCAAAATGCAGTATTTAAGCTAACAGAGTCAACTAACTACGTCATTACTTGGGTAAATTAAGCTCACATCAATAGATAAACAAGAACACAAAGCTCTCAAACACTTCTTGAGTCATGAGACAGGACATATAGTCCTATATCGAAGATGACAGGCATGTACAATAATATGAATCAAAACATGACGTTATGTCTGTCTCGTGATTTTCCACTCTTTCTCACTTTCCTGAAACAATAATATCACACATACACAACCTCCTCAAGGGTAGAGTGTGTTAACAGAAGATGTTTTTCGTAGATGATGATAAGAAGTCCCTTTGCACAGTAACACTGACCTAGCAGGAAGAGAGAGCCTAAGCATTCATTAGAGACTTAAACCATGAATTATTCTCTACTTTCTGTATCAGAAAAGGTTGGTGTTAATTGTGAATAATAATTGATTAATATTTGTCAAAACCACATAAAAGTATTTATATTTGAAGTAAGGTGAAGCCACGGCACCGGTCCCTCCAATATACTGTACACTGGTGAAATACGAGCAATTCTGCTGGCATTGCAGCATGTTGAAGAAACCCATTAAGGACACTTGTATGATCTGATCCAAGTTCATCTTTAATTACAATTAAAACACGTAATTCAGAAATCAGATCAGATATGTTGATTAAGATTCTTTAAACAGGATTTAGATGATGGGCATTAATGTCTTTCTGTTGGGTACCAGCTTATGTTGGAGTAAAAGGACATTTAGTTGAGTATGCAAAGGAAGCCACAAAAAAGACATAGGAATGCAGATAAAGTATAGTAAGAGTGAAATAAAGTCTTCAATCAAACAACATGTGAAGAATAAATGGACAATGGGAAGAGAAAACAGGAAGGTGGTTTAATAGCATTCAAAGAATTGTAGATAATTATATAAAGTAACAGGCAAAAATAGACATGAATCATGAATAGACATCAATCTATTTTTTAAAAATCAGTATAAATGCAGGCTATCATTTAATGTATAAAAATAAGTATTAAAACACCAGCGGGAGGCCACGGTGTAGTTTCATGTTCCACACACACACACACACACACTTTTTGTAAAACAGATCAGATATTATATATTATAAACATATATATATATTGCTGTTTCGCCTAAATTCCAGCTGCACGCGCCGCCGAGCAACACGTGGTGTTTCCTTACTGAACCAATCAGTACTTTTAAGGAATCGGCTGAATCAATGATTCAACTCACTCGTTAAGAGGGTGACTTGCCGCCACCTACTGGCTGTTTTAGTTTCATATTTACGCGTATCATTTCATTGATTCCACAATTTCATATTTATATATTCAGAATGTTACATTTAAAATATTAATCTCATAATGGCTTTTATGCCACTGTAACTAAAGTGTAAAGGTTAAGCAGTCTGTGTAAATATAGGCTACCTAACGGTGCTGTTTGAATGGGCATGATGATGGCGTGAGATGCGTGTCTCACTGCATTAACATGAGCATGCACTTTTGTTTGATTTAATCCCGGATCCCTAAATCCAATTGATGACTTTTGATTAATCAGTATCTAAGAGCAGCATCTGTGAAATATGCGTTATATTTTAAGCATTCGAAATGCCACGTGTTATGCATTGCAAAATTAAGAAACCCGAATGTAAACTGTATTTGCAGTCGCGTTTCAAACGCATTGATCATAATGCTTGTGTAGACTTCAGTGAAATGCGCTGGTTTCTCTCGACGTTCTGAGCTGGTGGGTGCGAGTCTCATTGACAAACAACTCAAGCTCTTATCAGCTCCATCCAGCGCATTTACATTAAATGTGATTTGGATAATTTCACGCGTTTCCATTGCCAAGTGTCTTCTTCCAAGTGTCTCATAGCAGACCTGTTGTTGTGCAGTTTCTGTTCATGTGCGCCAAGACATTTTAGAAATCTCCACCGGATAATGTTTTACGGCCATGTCCCTAATAAAGTATATGTAGGCTATGTGTGGTAACCCTATCTACATACAGTTAGGGTGATATTTAATGACTAGATTGCCTTCTCTATGCAACTTAGCCAAACTCGTTTCGTTTGGTCACACCACAAGGTGTCACTGTGGCCTCAAAGCTTCAGCACCGCCGCTCTGAGATCGATTGCTAATGTCTGAGGTGAAACACGCCCCACTCATTAGCATACAGACACAGAAATACATAAATAAATAAATGTAGAAATAAATAAATGTGAAAATAAATAAATGTAGGAATAAATACATATATAAATGAATAAATGTGGAAATAAATAAAAGTGGAAATAAATGATTGTATAAATAAATAAATGAAAAAATAAATAAACGTGGAAAAATATATAATTACACATAAATAAGGAAATAAAAGCACAAATACTCATTTATTTGTGCTTTTTTACATTTCTTCATGGATTTATTTTTGTATTTATTTATTTTTAATATTGTCAATTTTGGCATTCCATAGAGTGAGGTTTAGGGGGGTGAGTGTAACGGAGGCCAGCTAGTGGTTAAATGCCGGCAAAGTAGAACACGGAAGCAGCTTGAAGCGGAGAGCGCGAGTATGTCTGCGGTCTGGAGGTATTATAAAGTTGATGACAACAACATTGCCATAGCAAACTGTGAGATATGTAAACTTGGGATTGCAAGAGGTGGAAAGGAAAAGGCTGTGAAGAATTTGTTATTTATTACTTGATTGTTCAAGCTACCTCACAGAAGTGCTCTGTTTGTTAACAGAGTTGTTGAATGTTAAAATAAGGTGAATTAAATAAAAAATAAGGAACATCCTGGATCTGTTTCTTCGCTCTTCTTTATAATTTTTTATGTATTATAGAAGTATCGAATCGGGACTCGGTATCGGTAGATACTCAAAATCAAATGACTCGGACTCGAGGGCAAAAAAACCTGATCGGGACATCCCTACTTCTATAGCCAAGTTTGTTTAGAAAAAAGTAAATGAATATCAGTATTCATATATCAAACCCTATGGATCAATATTTGTTAGTGAGCCCCTTTAGTAACACATATAAAGCTGAGATGCACACCTCTGTGCATTATTCTGCCATTTTTTTCAAGGTTCGGTGCATTCAGTAATATAATTAAATATAATGCCTTATCATCAGACACACTCAAGATTTGTGAAACCTATTTCAAATTTAATCACAATAAATAAAAGTGTATTATTTCAGTGTATGTGTTTGATTCAGGTTAACAGGTGGGGAATAATGATGTTTGAGGCCACCTTCATATCTTCAAGTATGAAAAGTACACTTGTGTATACTTTCAAGTCAGCTCAGTTTTATTGTCATTCTGTTATATGTGGGACATACAAAGGAATTAAATGTCTCACATGACCACAATGTTGCATATTTAACATATAACCTATACCAGTGGTCTCCAACCCTTGAAGAGTCAACGTCCAGAAGATTTCAGTTCCGACCCAATCAAACACACCTGAACCATCTTATCAAGGTGTTCAGGGTTCTTGATAATTACAGACAAGTGTACTGGAGCTGAAGTCTGCAGGACCATAGCTCTCCAGGAGCATGTTTGGAGATCCCTGACTTACACATTTAGCAAATAAGATTACACATATCTATACATAAATATTATACAAATACTTTTAAATGAGTATAAGTGGGCCTAACCAATGATCTAAGAATTCAAGTCCATGTTTACCTGCAAAATATTCTATTTATTTATATGGCGCTTTTCACAATTTTCCTTGTTGCAAAGCAGCTTTACATACATACATCATAATTAAAAACTTAATAATGAAAATACTAGGGGGGAATTAAAGAGAGTATATGTGACCCTGGACAACAAAACCAGTCTTATGGGTCAATTTTTCGAAATTGAGATTTTTACATAATCTGAAAGCTGAATAAATAAACTTTCTATAGATATATGAGTTGTTAGTTAATAGGACAATATCTGGCTGAGATACAACAGTTTAAAACTCATGAATCTGAGAGCGCAAACAAATTAAAATATTGAGAAAATTGCCTTTGAATTTGTTAATCAGGGGCACTGTGGCAGACTATCCACTCACAAAAATAAAGTTTTTATATATTTAAGGTAAGAAATTTACAAAATATCTTCATGGAACATGATCTTTACTTAATATCCTAATGATTTTTGGCATAAAAGAAAAATCGATAATTTTGACCTACACAATGTATTTTTGTCTTTTACTAAAAATGTTCCCGTGCTACTTAAGACTGGTTTTGTGATCCAGGGTCACATATGGTATTAAGATACATGGTATTATTGTAAGTTTTTTGCAATGTACACTGATAAAACTTAACTGAAAAAATGCTGATTGTTAGGAACTGTAAATAATTCAATTGAAGTATTTAATCTAGGTATATTATTACTTAAAATATTGTTATCACGACTGAGAACCTAAAATTACTGAAACTGTTCCAATACGCATACCCCACGTATCGATACCAGCTGCGCGTTCCCGCTCACTCTCTTTTTTCCGACAGTGACACACACTGCACGTGAACGCAGAACAACAGAGCCCCGCCTCCTCTCACAGACTTGACTCGTTTGAGGCAGTTAAAAAATGTTAATGTGAGAAAAGATGGCCAGTGCAGAGTCTCAGTAACACATCTGGCGCTTGGTGAACGCTCGTTTACTCTTCCCATGTTTACCATCGCGCTCTATGTATGTGCGCTGATCAATAATTTCATCCACTCGTTTTATTCGCCCTGGTTATATGTTGTTTATGTTCTTACAGAGTCTCCGCAACAGTTCTCATGTTTAATGCACGCGTTTCTGTCTTTATGTGCGCTCAACAATGATTTCATCCACTCGTCTTGTTCGCTCTGGTTAAGTTGATGTTTGAAATGATGCTGGTGCGAGTAAAGTCTCCGCAACAGTTCTCGTGTGTGATACACGTTTGCACTCCAGTGTTTACCATAGCGCTCTATGTATGTGCGCTCATCAATGATTTGAAGACCAACATATAAAGGAAATACAGCCTGACAACAAAACTGCTTTTATGAGTGTCTTTCTTACATTGTTCTGAATATGCTTCACATCTTAACTAGACAGGTTTGAAACGAAACTATCGATTGCAGACAGTTTGTAGCGCTGACCAATCCGAGTGCGCGTTTCTATCAGTCATTGCGGTAAAACACGTCATCAGAGTGTGTGGCGCTTATCACTGTATTTAGGCTAATAGAGAAGCTGCGCTAGTAGAGCTTTTCATCAAGTTGCTAAAGTTATTTTAAACTGTTTACAGGTGAGAATACTGCGTTGTTATGTTTATCAGTAGTGTCTTTCTTTAAAGACCCCTTCAAGCAGTCCGTAGATATCAGGCAAGACCTTTAATTGCAAGTGTCACCTTAAGATTTGTTTTTACTGAGAAATATTTCATATACACGTTAATTCAATGCATTAATACTTTTAGGAAGTTAAACTTTTGCATTTAAAGTAAAAAAAAAAACACTTTAGTTTACTTATGGGATTAGTGGTTAAAAATGTCTCACTATAACTACTGTAGGTTAACCATAAAATATGTAATAATTTTGAAGCAAAGTCCTACGTATTACATACCTAAATAAAATTTTTTTTGTCAGAACCTCTAGTAAATTATGTATTACTTTTAGTCATCGTCCTGAAAGCCATCCTTAGCTTTTAGGATGATGGATTTTTCATCCATCATCCTTAGTCATTTCTCCTGTAAAGCTGCGTTGGAACAATGCACATTGTGAAAAGCGCTATATAAATAAAATTGAATTGAATCATTCAGAATCGTAAAAGAATCGCAATCTCTATTTGAAACAAAAGAATCGGGATTCTCAATTTATCCAGAATCGTGCAGCTCTAACTTATAATATAAAGGGGACAAATTACTTCATTATGTTCTTGCATTCATATTGGTGACATTTTGTAATTTTTAAAAGTCAAAGAATTACATATTAAAACAAAATATTTGCTTAATAGGATTAGGTGTTATAATACCACTATTTCAGCAGTTGAATTGCCCAATAGGACATTTCCCACACCTTATGCATGACAGGGGGAGCAGTCAATTATAAAAAAACATATGTATTGTTTTATAATTATTTGTATTGTTTTCACAGGATGTCGACGAACACATGCACAGTTTCATAAGGCCATCGAGAAATTAAAGGGCAGGTATGGAACTTAAAATCACTCACTGTCATGTCCTGCTTATGAATGTAAAAAAACATAAAGCGTGCTTTTCTTACAGTGAACAGGTGCATAAGTGCTGGGCCTGTGATTGGTCTGTGGTGGGTTTAGAAGAGTACAGGAAACATACTAGTACTGCCCATCACAGATACAAGATGTCGATTCTGACAGAGGTGAGATCAGACGACGACAAAAGCACTGTGGACTACAGCGATGAGTTTGACGATGAGCTAAAAGCCCTTTGTGCCCAAAGAGACCAACAAAAGTAAGCTTCTTAACTCATACATTATAGTGACAGTTCATCCCAATACATTTGTTCAAGTTTTTTTAATCTCTTTTAAATGTTAGTTAAAAAATACAACTATTTATGTAAGCTCTGGTCCATTAATACTGACAAATACAACTTTGATTTTAAATAATAAATGTATTAGTAAAATGAACATCAGATTAACAATTAATAAATAATGTAAAAATATACCTCATTGTCTAACCTTGTTCAATTTAACTTTAAATAAAATGTAAAAAATTTAGGGCCTTATTGTTATGGAAGTTTTTTCCCCGTGGTATTGAAAATGGTATCGAATATCGATATTTTTTTAGGTATTGTATCGAAGTTAGAAATTCCAGTATCGTGACAACACTAGGCTGTAGTTGTCATCAGGTGGATTGCCCATCATCATAAGCGTCTGGCTAGACTGGGAAGAGCATCAGGCCAGAACCAGAGCTTGGACTGATGACCTCTGTTGGGAACCTGAGGATGGGACATGAAAAACAAAAAAACTGATATTAGCATATGCGTAGAGTGTAAGAAAGTTAGAAAGTTACACAATATGATGGGTGTGTGTGTGTTCGGTTCCGACAAGCTAACTATATTGTGGCATAGACTGCTTAAGGTGAGTTAACAGTGTTATTGGTGAGTTAGGTAAAAGCTATATTAAAGAGATGAGTCTTTAGTCTAGTTATAAACTGATTGAATGTGTCAAAATACAATGGCTGCACCTTTCTCTGAGGGTGTGCCGGTGCAGGAGTGAAGTTCGCCTGCTGGGCTGGTCGTCTTCTCTAAGCCTGCTCTTATCCTTAAGTGTATCACATATCAAAATGACAATCACAGACAATAATTTTTATCTGATCATTTGCTATTAGCCCTCAGGCCTATTACATTACCAGTGGCTAATGTTTCAGACGTGTGTGTACCTCTGAGTGCAGATGAGGAAACGTTTGAGCTTAAGCAGGCACGGCTGCGAGGACGTAAAACAGCGCTGGAAACATCCCGGGCTGACGCTCACATATCCGTGGTAAGTTTTTGACCCAATTGTAATACTACTACCACTTCTACTCCGTGTGTTTCTCTGCATAGTTTTACCCTCGGTAAAATAACAATTTTAATAAATCTTAAGATATAACAAGAATAAAATATATATTAAGAATAAGTTTGAAGGAGCTCCCAAACTATCATCCCTATCCACATATGCAGTCTATGTACATGGCTCGGTGTGCATCAGGGCAGGTTGGTCCAACTTAGCCTATGTTTTGCCAAACAACTAATTTGTTTATGCAGCCCCTCAATAAGCAGACTCAGCTTCTGGTTTATTGATCATTACTTTGTCATCCAAATCAACATCTGCCAAGCTTGTGGATCAACACAGGGTGAATAATCTATTAAGGGCAAACATGCAAAGAAAATCGTCAACAAGAGTGGCATGTCTTAGTAATAATTATTTTCCCTTATAATTTCTTTTTTATCAATGGCCGAGAATGAATGAACGTCCTAGATCAACAAGGAAATAATATACAGTATAGTCTAAAAATAGTAAACAGAATATAAAGTGGCAATCCGTAAGTTTTTTTGATTAAAAATGAACTAAAACAAATTATTGAGCATGAAAGTACATGAAAGAACGACGTTTAAAACAATTACCCTTGCTGGATTCACCACGGAAAGCTTGTAATAATGGTTCGTAATTTTCCTTGTCAGGTAGTGTTTCTCATCCGGCTGCTAGCCCGCGTGTGGATGCTGCGGGTGACGGGTAGCATTGTACACAGAATTTTTTTCTTGGAAACTTTTAGTATTATTTATGGCGCCGTTTAGTACTTTTACTTTTAAACGCCAAGCAGCGCTGACATCTGGGGATTCATCAGTTGTGAAAAACAAGAAAGAACGAACTGATGAGCTTTTTACAAAGAAAAAGGGAATATGTGATAGGACTCGTGCGAAAACAAGAATTCATATTGGCAAGGCATTTCAAAGGTGGCATGAACTCCGTGATCTGAAATGATTGAAACGGATGCAGACATGGCTTTATTTCTTCTGAACAGAACAGGTAAGACATTTCAATATTTCAATAGATACCACAAAACCCGTAGCGCACTTGTTGTGTTAATACAGAGACGGGTACAGTTTCATCGGTTGTTCTTTCTCTCTTTGTTATGTTCATTATGATAAATGTAACTTAAGGCCTATTTGCACGGGATTAGTATTATCTGGGGACCTCGTGTGATCTAGAAATGACCTCCCCACATCTGTATTTCATGTGGCACACTCGCACGGGATAAGTGAAGCCTGTGATTTTACTCAAAGTTACAGACTTATTTTCTGGGAAATGATGACAAGGCTTTGCGTATAGTCTATGTATATATATATAGTTGTGTTGTGTATAATGATATATGACCATACCTGTCAGCATTTGAGACCAGAGATCGCGGATCTTCTGTGTTGGCAGGTATGGATATGACCCACCACCCGAAATAATATCAAAACACTTCAACACAGCCTCCATTTGCGCTATTTGGGTCTGTTTATGTTCTTATTTGTTTCATGTTGTATCATCTGCCATGTTATCTGTTATGTTTATTATGCTCTACTGATGTACAGTGAATATTCTCACCGGTCCACTCCACTGTCACACGCCACACGTGACATACGACTAAAAACATCAGACTCATCCGCGCAGTTGAGCAGTGCCGAATCACAACTCACGTAAAGAAAATACTTCCGCACATCACTTGCAGTAGCAATTACAAACTGAGATGGCGACAAAGAGGCCATTCTTACGGACTGCCACTTTAAAGATGGCTTTTGTTGATGTTGATAACATTTACTGTCTTAAGTTTGTCATTATTCTTATTGGTTGGAATAACTGATTAAATATAAGTATTTGAAGACAATTCATATAAAAGACAGTGCACATTTAATGCCTTGCCTTAGCTTTGGGTACCTAAAACTAAGAAAAGTACTAGAGATGTATTTTATTATTGTAAAATTTCCTGTATTAATGATTGCTTTTCAGCTATGCTAAGGCTACATCTCTTCAGTATTTTTTTACACATACTGCTTGAAAGTTGCTGTAATCCTGCTGTATGTGTAGAGTATGCCCATTGAGCACTGCTTGTTTGGGGCCAAATATATTTTCATTTTTGATAAATAATTTAAAACATATAAAACAATTTATTTTATTTGGATTCATTTGTCTATCTTTTATCAGATTTACCAATTGGTATAATTATTATTTGTGCTGGTCAATTATAACAATAGTAAAATTGAACTGCTAGAAAACTGCTAGAATTGGGTGGGGCTTAGGGGCCGCAGCTGAAAACTATGGTGGCGTATTGCTGCCACATACATATATCATAATAACGAGAGAATATGTGGTTAAAACTAAATAATATGTCGTTTTAACGGGATAATATGTTGTTAAAACGAAATAATATTGTTAAAACAATATATTTTCTCGTTTTGATGGGATAATATGTGGTTTAAACTATATTAAAGGGATAATATGACGTCTCATAATAATTACACATTAGCCTATTTCGTAAAAGCGACATGTTTTCTCCGCAGGTGGACATAGGTAAAATGTCATGTTTTCGAACCACGGCCCGCTGTACGGTAGCCAACATCAAGACAGCGATTTCTCTTCTGAGTTGCACTCCCTACGGATCCAGAATATTTAATAAATGTTTGACTGACAACAAATCCAGCCTGAATACATTTCAGATGTAGTAGTTTATATCCACAAAGCTTCCCATAATGGTCTAGTTCATCAACAAGGAATAATGCCACTTCCAATTGGTCCGCCCAGGTACCACAGTGAAGACCGGACCATATTCGTTGCCATGACATCAAATAATGTTACAGCTACGTAACTTTGTGATTCCCATATTCGTCGGGATGATGTAACATTGGACAATGCTGGGACTTGATGATTTCCTCCTCATATGTAAATGGCACGGACCATATTCATCGCAGCAACGTAGCAAATAACGTTTATGGGACGTGAGGAATACATCCCATACAAACCAATCAGCTGGTTCAGAACGCAGCAGCACGCCTCGTCTTCCAACAGCCCAAAAGGGCTCATGTGACACCCCTCTTCATCTCTCTCCACTGGCTACCGGTTGAAGACCGTATCAGATTCAACTTCACTAATGCTTGCCTACAGGACTATCACTGGATCTGCACCGGCATACTTTCACACCCTCCTACACTCCTACACCCCATCAAGATCCCTGCGTTCAGCAAACCAGCAACGTCTTGTATTGCCTTCTCATAAGGGCAGTAAATCGCTTTTCTGCTCATTCTCCTTCAACTCCTTCCTGGTGGAACATTCTTCCTAACTCAGTCCGGTCAACCACATCTCTCACAACATTCAAAAACTACTTAAAACCCATCTCTTCTGTGAATACTTGACAGAAAAATGAAAAAATAAAAAACACTAACCCTCTCTCTTTCTTTCAACAGGTAGTGGTCTAGATTTTGTTGAAACTAGTAACTTTGTATTAGCACCTATTGTATTATTACTCCTGTATGACATATCACATTATTGCTCCCTGAACTCTCTGTAAGTGCTTTGGATAAAAGCGTCTGCTAAATGACTAAATGTAAAATGTAAATTTAGATACTGAAGTAAATGACATAAATAACAAAAGACTTCAATACAATACAGAGTATTCAAAGCAGATATTTATTGACAGAGATGAATAAATATTATCTTTAAGCTTAACATATTCTTGTCTTACCACATGTTTAGCAGGATGTCCGTTTTTTAGATCAAAAGCTTCTTCAATCACACTCGCAAACATCAGGGTCCGTTCATTTAAACGCACCAAATCGATCGAAAATCACTCAAATATGTGTTTACTCTCACATCTGTAAGGTATAAAGTAAAGAAAGAATATTAATAAACCGCTAAAGTAATATCATGCAGTGAGGTATAAAACAAAATAACCGTTAATGTTTTAATGATGCGAGATGATGTTCTCTTTGCAGAACAGAGAACACATTAAGTTGTTTTATCTTATTAAACGGCACTTTAATAGCTGTGAAAAGTCGGATTAATAGCATTCGTTTTGACAATATAACAGATTTGACTCCGATCATACATTTTCCATATAATAACATAATAAATACGACCATATAATAACATAATATAAATGACCAAATTCATTAATCAAATGACCAGTGTCCAGGTTATCTGAAGACCAGTATACCACGTCGCTACAACGTTCTCCATGGGATTAATTCACGACGTTATTTGAGGACGTGGCTCCAACGTTTCTAGAAGGTTAGCAAAAATTCTTAGAAATTGAACGTTGCCAAGAGGTCCTCCGAACGTGGTCACAAAGTAATCAAAATGTCATTGTGACCAAATGAAGACGAACTGGCGACGTTTTCAGAACGTACGGTGTTTGCTGGGCGTTCTGAAGTGTAATCTCAGTGTCCGCATACTAATAATAACCCCGTTATCATGGTTTAATACTAATAAAATGTCTTTGTGACTCAAGCCAAGGAAAAAGTAAAAATAAATCAGTTCAGTTAAATGAACCATCTCGTCAAAAAACTGAATTAATTTACCGAATTCATGCAATTCTGTTACGTTTGTTGAAATGTCGATTAATGAAAACCTGCGTGAGAAAAATATGTTGTTAAACGATATAATATCTCGTTAAAACGGGAAAAATATGTGGTTTACACAAGAAAATTATTTCGTTTTAACGACATATTATCTGGTTTTAACGACGTATTATCTCGTTAAAACTACGTATTATTTCATTAGAGAGCCCTGATTCTGAATAACAATATTAAGCAAATGGTCTTGCATGCTTCTAATAGATAATCAATTTGTCAATCATACCATAAAATAAACTGGACATGAATAAATAAATACATATAAATCTAATAAAACTTGTTGTCACGTTATAAAAAAGTTTCGACGGGACGGACTTGCGCTTTGCAGGAAGCGGAAGTGTCACGCTTAGCGGAAGTGGTGCTACCCAGAACTGAACAACCAGGCGGAGGACGGGTATCCAAATTGTACATTTCTAAACGAATAAAGCCGGAGTAAACGCCCTTCAGAACGTGAGTTAGCCCCCTTATACCTTAAATAACGTTTTTTGCATGTTAAACAACGTAGTTGTATTATTTATTTCACGTAAAACGATCTTGTCTTCCGTTCTTGCGGGCAGCAGAGGGATTTAGCAGGTTTCTAGGCGTTCGTCAGGCCTCGCACGTAACCAGACACGGTTAATCATTACAATGAAACGTCAAACTTCTTGTCAGCCTCTTGTGTTTAATGATAAAGTAACATTAACAACGTTACATACAATGTCGACAACCTTTACACAATATCGACGAATTCAATGAAAGGGAATATGGTTAGCCTGCTTGCTAACGTCATCGTAGCCTGCAGTTCAATTAATCGAATAGCGTCATGATTGAGAAAAATAATCATTGTTATCGAAGTTGCGCTAATAATGAGTTATTTTTAAATTTGTATGTTAAGCATATTTGTAGAGCTGTGGGTCTGTTATATTATTTTAGCACGTCGTTGAAAACTGATTTTTTTGTTTCAGAAACGTGCACATTAATGTTAAGGTTTATTGTTGTTCTCACATTATGCCCCTCAAGTAATGTAGTGTATTACTATTTAAACGTAAAAATTAGCATTAAAGGAATAGTTCAGCTGAAAATTCTTTCATAATTTACCCACCCTCATGCCATTCTAAGTGTAAATCTCTGTTTTATGGGTTAGATTATTTAATCTTTGGCTTTTATATCATTAGACTGAATTGCAGTGGTATGCTACTGTATTTCTAATATCTGCTCTTATTTGATTCCCAGTCTAAAATGGACAAGACTGACCTGGTGCAGAAAGCCAAGCTGGCTGAGCAGGCAGAGCGCTATGATGACATGGCTGGAGCTATGAAGGCTGTGACCGAGGGGGGTGTGGAACTTTCCAATGAAGAACGCAACCTGCTTTCTGTGGCATACAAGAACGTCGTGGGTGCCCGTCGCTCCTCCTGGCGCGTCATCTCGAGCATTGAGCAGAAGACAGAGGGCAACGAGAAGAAACAGCAGATGGCACGCGAGTATCGTGAAAAGATCGAGACTGAACTGCAGGACATCTGCAATGATGTGCTGGTATCTGCAATCTGTTCTTGTGATCTTCTTTCATCTTGATAACAGCAAATTCATATTTTGAACCTTGTGTAAAGTATTTGTTTTATGTAACATTGAGCTTTTGTGATTTTAGTTTTAAAATTTTAGTTTAAAGTTTAATTGTCACTTAAATTCAACTGGCAAGGTTTTTTTCAGTTTGCTTGTCCACAAGTATGAGCCATCCCAATATTCCCATCCTTTCTTTCATAGGGTTTACTGGAGAAGTTCCTCATTCCCAATGCTTCTCAGGCAGAGAGCAAGGTGTTTTACCTGAAAATGAAAGGCGATTACTATAGATACTTGTCTGAGGTTGCATCTGGAGAAGCAAAAACCAGTAAGTGGAATGTAGAATTGTCTTGGTTTTATCGAAACTGAGAAACGTGCAAATAGGTGTCAGATCTGTCTTATCAGTTTGCTGGAAAAATAAAGAACATAGTATGTGAGATGTTTAACAGTGACTATTAAGTTTTTAATGTTTAGTTATTAAAAAAACGATCCAAGATCACCATGATCAAGATCATAATTTCATAACTTCGTCATTTGTTTGTGATCACAACAATTTACAGATCAATATTTTTTTTGTTTCTCAGCCACAGTTGAAAACTCTCAGAAGGCTTACCAGGATGCTTTTGAGATAAGCAAGAAGGAAATGCAGCCCACACACCCCATACGGTTGGGTCTTGCCCTCAACTTTTCTGTTTTCTACTACGAGATCCTCAACTCTCCTGAGAAGGCCTGTCATCTTGCCAAAACGGTTGGTGCCTGTTTAAATCCATGGCAGTGTTACACCAGATTAAAAATTCTATACTTAAAATTGATCTAAAACACTTTTTTTTATAAAACACGTGCGGTAATAAAAGATAGAAACATTTGTAAATCTGAAATTCTTAAATCGTACTTTTTACAACACCAGTATGTTTCACACTCGTTCAGCAGAAATGAGAAAACGTCTGTTTTCCTTTCGCAGGCTTTCGATGAAGCCATTGCTGAGCTTGACACTTTAAATGAGGATTCCTACAAAGACAGCACCTTGATCATGCAGCTTCTAAGGGACAACCTCACTGTAAGTAAACCTTTTTACATTCTCCACCAATAATCTTTAATTTCTGTGTATTGCTTTTTGGGTGCTTGATTGTTTCTTGTTATAATCGCAGCTTTGGACGTCAGAAAATCAGGCCGACGAAGCAGATGCGGGAGATGGCGAGAACTAGGGGAGACGAAATTGATCTCCAAACACCCACACACATCCATCTTAAATACACAAATGGCTTCCACCGACCATCCCACCTCATTCCACCTGACACCATCCACGCCTCTCCATTCAGTTCCCAGCCCTGCTCCCCATACCTTCTGTATGATGATCAGCATGAGCCTAGTCCACAGGAAGACGCTCAGAGAAGCCCCTAACGCAGACACCAGGGGCTGGGGGGGGGTGGTGGTTGGCTCACAGGGTTTTATGCTGACGTTAAAACAGGTCCAGTAATTTTCTTTGTGAATTTAACGTGTACTGATTATCAAAACCCCTATCCTTCATGTGAGTGTAAGAGCGAGTGTGCTGCTGATGGAGAGTAACTGCATGAAATCATGGCTGTGTTTGTGTGTATGCGCTTAACAGCAAGAGTGAGTGTATTGGGGATCTGGGGTTATGAACTCTAATCGTCTTTCCTGATAATTCCCCTTTTCCCACTTTAGCTGGTTGTGCATTTTGTCATCCTCTTTTTTCGTTTTTGTTACGATCATTTTTTTTAGTATAATTCATCTGTATTTACAGGTTTTATTGTATGGTTATTAAACTGGCAGTTTATTTTCACCAATTACGTCATTGTGAGTTCTCTGCTTTATTGATCCATTGATGCTTTCCAACAGAAATGTGATGAAATAAGGTGAAAATGTATTTATTGAAATAATACTTTTCTGGTTGTTAAAAAAATAGGTATTTAAAAATGTTCCATATAAGGAGTTATGTAATCAAATCATAGAAGGCCTATTAGGTTTTTTCTTAAACCCTTAAGTCTCAGAGTTTGATGACAACCAGTGAAATACTAATGGCTACTGTCCCTATTATTCAAATTTTTGCTTGTGGAATAAAGCATAATTTGACTACTACAGCCTTATGTTGCATACATGCTGCTAGTTTAGTGTAATTCTGATAGACAGTCATAGCAGCCACACATCTTTAAAGGGATAGTTTACCTCAAAATGAAAATAATTTATTTAGCCACATGTCATTCTAATCCTGTATAACTCTCTGCACAAAACAAGAAGATATTTTTAAGAATGTCGATAACGAAACTTGCAAAAATGTTATGCCTGATCATGCCAGACTAAATTTATAACTTAATATAAACAGACATTTCACTTCTAAAAATGTTGGGTTATTTCAGCACAGTTTGGACAAAATGAGACGCATGTATCCATTGTGTAAATTTACCCCCTCCCCCACATAGCTGTGCAGGATGGCATTGCACTGAAAAAATTGTCAAACGCCAAGGTCAACTCAAAGGACAAAATGTAAATTGCATAGTTGATCAAAAATAGAATACTGTAAGTATTGATGTTTAATTGTGTGAACGAAAAAAGTAAACGGGGGGAGAGTTTCGCATTTAAGTTTTCCAATGATATTAATTTAAAAGTACATTAACCTTAAGGGGGCCCTATAAGTCAGTTTTAGTTATAAAAAGATATGCAAAGATCAAATGCAAAGGGAGATATTCTCTTTAAGGACTACTACGAATTTGTTTGTAAGGACTATACGAATGGGTTGCAGAGATTACAGGGAGCTTGGGTTTGTGATGTCACAAATCTCTGAATAAAAAAAACACAATTCATAAGAGAGAGAGGACATCTATGCATACCAGGCTCATATTGGAAAGAAAGAGGATGCACAAACACACCCGAACCATTAGGAGAGGTTGCAGAAGCTGAATATCCATTAGTTAAGGGATCGTAGATGGTGTTATTTTCACGAATGGTAAAAACTGCACATTTTGACGGCCCGCCCAGATCAAGCAGAGATGCCACCACAATCCACGACCTGCAAGATAAATGCATGTCTTGTGATGATTGTGGTTTAATTAGATTGTTGTTATTTTAGTGTCTTAAATAATATCATTTTATGCGCACTGCTTACTTGGAACTTACATGCGTTTTGATCAGGGGAGGCAATTATAGGTGATTGCGAGCTACTTGTATATGCCATAGCATGGATCCGTGAAGATTGTATGTGTTGCAAACACCTCACAACTTTTCAGTCCATTGCATCTTGACATGTAAAAATAGATTAGACATAGTAAATAGTAAGTAACACTACTTCATTGTAAATAGTAAGTGTGTGTGTGTGTGTGCGTGCGTGCGTGTGTGTCCCTTACTTTTTAGACACATAAAACAGTGCATTGAGAGAAAAGGTGTTTTGAAGCTGTCCTGGAGACAGATGGTTTGATCCGTTTGTCCATAGTTTGCCGTATTTATCTGCATTTTACCCTTTTCTACATAGGGACAGAAATAAAAGTATTTCTGAATTAATAGACTGTATTTTTTTGAAGGTTTTTAACATCTTTTTCTGTATTTAAAAATGTGTATTATATTAATTAGGCTATTAATATTATAATAATATGAATTAATAATAAAACGTTTATTTAAACTTGTTTTATACAAATTTTAAATTACAGTTTTATTCATACGAACCCTGAAATAAAGTAGACTAACTATTTTAACAGTTTCAAATCCAACAGTACTTTTCTGTTTTTAGAGAAAAAACAGTTTATTTTGTTTTTTAGCATTAATCAAAAAAGTTTGATAACTGTTGGTTTTGTGGGAAGCATGATAAGGATTATAATGACTATCGTCGGACTTTTTTATTATACTGGTCACTGCTAAATATTTAATTGTTGACATTTTTACCGTATAGGCTGTTACACCATCAAATACAAACTGAAGAGAAATTTACTGAAATGGACAGAAGGGGTGCCCCCTTCTAATAAATATGTTTATCTATTCCAGTAATTAAAAAGTATATATTAATGCTAATACCATATTAAAGAAATTTTGTTTTGGAAGGGACTTCTGGGTTCAGCTGACTTTATGCAGACCAGTCAAGTTCTTTTACACCAGAATGAATCAATCATTTTGTTTTTGTGCACAGGGGTATTGTCATGATAGAATAGAAAAGGGTCCTGCTCAAACTGTTGCTATAATATTAAAAGCCCACAATTCCCTAGAATAGCATTAACATTTGTGATAATGGTAATGACTCAAGTAGTCAAACCTGTTCATTAAGGGGGTGTACCAATACTTTTGTCCAATATATTATTGCAAAGATATAGAAAAAGGAGATTTAGAACATAAAGGACTTACCACAGTACAAAGTATTGTATGCACCATTGCATGTCACACTTGTTACTAGAAAACAGCTACAGTTAAAGGCGGGGTGTCCGATTTCCGAATTACGCTTGTTTAGACAAAGTCGGGCCAAGTACCAAAACAACCTTGTAGCCAATCAGCAGTAAGGTGCACAGTGCACAGGACGGACATTAGTCGAGTCGAGCGTTGACGAAAGCGAAAGATGGGGGTAGGGGTGTGTCTGTTTTGGTGATTTGAACATCAACAACGGCTATGAGAAATCGGACACCCCGCCTTTAAGGCATGAACGGTTGAATTATATCACAATGAACGTGAAACAGGAGAATTCAACAGAGGAAAAGTCACCTGCTGGGATGCAAATGTAATTTGTGGTGTAGTACTTGTAGGAGCATGGATCTTGTGGACTGAATCCTGCAGCTATCTCATACACTTTTAGTCCATCACATCTGACACAGTCCTGACTGGAAATTGTCTTTTTTCTCTTATTATAAGCCAGGGGGGTCGCTAGACCCCTTTTACTGGGGCAGGTGCCTTTTCTTGAAAAGATGTAATTATTGCTTTCATTATTTCCATACAGTGCATGCAAACATGTTAATAAAGTTTATGTTAAGTATGTTGAGGACACTTAAATATTTTAAATACATAAATATTTACCTTCCCCAGTTGCACTGTAGGAATAGTGGTTTAAGCAAGGGAAGTTTGTACAGTGCATTGTGTAGCATACTTCTTGTGCATTTTGCGTTTTGAGTGTTTGAAAAAGTAATGGGGGCCTGTGCCCCAGTAAAGCTTTAGGTCTAGCAACGCATCTGTTATAAGCTATTTAACATAAATTATAAGCTATAACATATTTCCCAATTTGGCAAAAATTTAGGAAAATAACTGAAATGCTTACACTTTTAAAGAACCTTATATCCCCCATATAAAAGGGCGAAAGAAATGGTTTTGTATTTTGGGGAACCTTTTGTAGTAGGCCGGACATGTTCATTAACCAGTTTTTATTAAAACAAAAAGTGAAAAATAAAGTCAAAATATAAAGCATCAATCTGAAGATTTTAGTGAAAGTGATGTATGTGTGAAGGGATGTGTTTTAAAAATAAGTCAACATTTATGATTAATCAATTTTCATTCAAAGTTATAGAGATCAGTTCACCAACTAGACACCAACTGACATTAGTAACAGAATCAATAATTCTTCTCATAACTGTAATAAATGTAAACCCATAAATGGATAAGTCATAACTTTACCGTTTAGCAACCGAGGGAATGTCCATGTAACATTGAGTAGGATATTTCAGATTGTGGTCGTCCGACGCTGCAAATGTCTCTGCTCGTGCACCCATATGAAGCTGATTGTACTTTGATCACACCAGTATACAGACATTATATAAAATATATGCATCTATAATTACATAACAATTACTTGCTTACAAAGTAATAATAATAGAAAAAATATCTTACTGAGATGCTGGACACCCCCTTCACAAGTAATTACTTTCTCTGGAAAATAAAAGGTGTTTTATTGTTTAATGTTTTACTGTTTATTGGTAATTAGGTTGAATGAATGATGAAATACCTGCAGATATTAGAAATCTGGAGCTTAGAGAAAGCACTGGAACAGAGCAACAAAAATATATTAAATACATTCTAAGTATAGGTTTATGTTATTACGTGTTTTTAGGTATATTGCTCAACTGTAAAAGCATTTATAGTACATTGCTCCACACATATATTTCAAATGTCTTTAATGTTAATTGTGTACGCTAAATATTGTTGTTGAGCAATACACTTAATATATCTACTAATTAAATGCAGGGTTCAATATCACAATAATTCGAATGTTTAAATCACACGTTAGTATGTGCATTAAGTTATCAAGTTCAATAAATAAAAAACCTTACAGGTAAATAAGATGATGCCAAGAGAAAACATCCTGCTGTCAAGGGTAGAAATCTAGCCTCTGGATATGATACTTCACACTTTGTGATCCATATTTATACAATGCGTTATCTGCTGTGTATACCAGTTCGGGTTTTTTAGATCCAAAATTAGGTTTTACATCATTGTTCATCATTGTTGACATAATTTTCATAAGTTGACAACAGTTGTTAACATAAATTGTGAGTTCTGTCCCCAGGATTACCCACAAACACATGTCAGGCGCATTATTTCCTCCAGTCACTGTTCCGTGTTCTGTTTCAAAGCAAACTGTTACTGGAGTGGACACAGTCGGCTTCTTGCCAGCATAGTTGTACTTAAGCTCCTTGTGTTCTTCCTGGTGTGTCAGAGGCTATTGAGTGCAAACGTTATAATCAAATAAAATATGTTTTAACACACCACATTTTTTTCAGCAATTGTTCCAAAGTCTAACTGTGTAGGGAAATCAGTTTTTATTTTGTTAATGTTTTTATACAACACTGTACTGTATTTTACAGTTATTTTTATATATATACTGTACCCATCCTCATCCTATAAGCAACTTAACACTTCACATTCACAAAAAGATATTTAGATTTTAAAAGGGTTTTAACTGCACCTAACCCAGAGTCAGAATAACCTTTATTACAATCCTAATACACTTTCATTACAACAGCACATGCAAATAAAAAAACTCTTATTTTATTGTATAATAAAATACATTTACAAATATTCACATATTTACAAATATTATTTATTTATCACCTAAAAAATGATCCAATAAATAACCGAGATTTAAAGCAAGTTTTCAATACAATTTCAATCAGCACAAATCCAACTTTTTTAATAAACTTTCATAAAGTAACAAATGTATGTGTAAACTGCTATATAATTTTTATGACTGGTGACAGCGTCTCTGCCAGGCTACACTCAAGTCGTGGTTTAGATGTGCACTCACTGTCCACAAAAAACAGAGTTTGTCCCAAACAGTTCTTCTCAAGCACTTACACTGTACATTTACTCACTTATGTGTTTATATATTTTTTCCCCACATTTTAAAATAATAAAGTCATCAAAATTATGAAACAAAACAATGGGAACTATGGGAATTATGTTGTAACTAAAAAAATTAATAATAAATTCAATCATGTCATATTTGATTGTCTTCGGTGTTGTCACCTTTTGACTAGAATTTGCAGAAACGTTTTCTTGTCATTTTATCAAGAAGTTTCTTCAGGTCTCACCCTGAGATGCTTTTTAAACAATAAATACAATTTTACACTTTTAAACAATTTTATACAATTCTAAAACAAATAGTAACAATTGATACACACTTAGATGCACCCTTGGATACATATGCTTGACTTGCCTTGTCTTTATCTCTATCTTGGGTAGGGCTGTGCAATTAATCGAAAATTAATTGTAATCGTCAATTTTGGCCTTCAACAATTACAAAAACAAAATAATCGAGGTAAAACGATTATTGTGCCACATTCCATTTTGCAAGGATCCTCTCTTTTCTTGTGGTATAAATCCACAGCGCACCCCTTTCCTTACAGTGGTTCAGCTGTGCTATTTCTTTACATTTATTTTTCAGTTTAAAAGCAAAGTTATTTATTTTCTATGTTGTTTTAAAAGTTAATGAGTAATCGTGTTAAATAATCGGGATCTCAATATTGGCCAAAATAATCGTGATTATGTTTTTTGTCATAATCGAGCAGCCCTAATCTTGGGTGCATGTGTCTTGTAAAACATGTGATCCCAAGCATGATTTTGTGTGTCTACATGTCTGTCGTCGGCACTTCACGCCTAGCTTGCACTTTTCCTTTCACTAATACCAGCATCGATATCTGGGCCCCATGGGTTATTCAGGCGATGTGGGTTCCACATACCATGGACTGAAAAATGGGATTCACCAAATTCCAAAAACTGAGTTTTTCCCCACAAAAGACTTTCTTGATATACATATACATTTTAGGACATTTGTAGGATTTTCATCATTGTCAGTGAAATAAACAAACACATGGTCAGTTGATATTTGTGCAAGTCAATGTGCACATTGAGCAGATAAACCTGCTGTCAAGGGTGTAAATTTAGCCTCTGGATTTGTCTTGACAGTTTGTGACCCACATTTATATAACGCATTTAACTGTTGTGTAACCATTTTGGTTGTTATTTTTATTTCCAAAATCTAGTTTCGAATCGTTGTTCACATAACCTCCCTATAGCCAAATAAGAAAAATAGGTGTGTGTGCTTTCCTGTATTCCCAAACAGGATAATCTACTCATTAAAAATAAGCAAACTGTACTCAAAACTGTGAAACAGTTAATTTATCTTACAACTTTTAAGTGTGTTTAACTATTTTGATATTTTGAGTTCCACTTAACTCAACTTCCAACTTCTCACCCTAACTTCCATTGACGTCAGAGTGATTCCCAGCATGCTTTGTGTGGACTGGATAATGGAAGTAAATCTTGAAATAAAGTGTTACTTTATGTATTTATTTCAAAATTACAATTGGAGGAGGTTTATAAATGTTTAGTATTCTGTTCTATTCTGTTAAGAGTTTTGTAGTGATTTTAATGAGGTGTACAGACGAGTAGAGCATTTGCAGGAGGAAAACAGACTCATTTCAAATCTTAAGTGTTTGATCTGAAGGCATTACATTGGTAATGCTACAGCTGTCATTGGCTGTTGTTCCTTCATGACAGGGGGGAGTTAACGGATGCTCCAGCCAATCCGTCTAATTTACGTCATTTGAGATGGATAGTCATTTCAGGGCAGAAGTGCATTTTCAGATTTTAACTGAAGATTATGAGGGTACATGAATTTCAAGAAGAAAATGACCCTCATTGATAAGCTATTTACTATAAACGCTGCAATATTTCATGAAAAAATAAGAATTGTCATTTTTAATTTCACTGGGACTTTAAAGGGGTCATATGACACAGCTAAAACGAATATTACCGTTTGTTTTAGATGTAATGCAATGTGTATACACAAAAAAACGCTGTATTTTCCACATACCGTGCATGTTTGTATCTCCTCTTTGCCCTGCCTCTCTGAATCGCGCAGATTTTTTTGTGCTATGGTGTGCTATGATTGGCCAGTTAACCAGTGCGTAGTGATTGGTCGAATACTGCAAGCGTGTGACGGAAATGTAACGCCTCTTACCATATTTGGAAAATCAGGTTCCAAGGCAATTGAACTGACAGGTACGCCCACCTTTTTTGGTAATACATTTGGGCGGTCTTAGTCAAATCATACCACAAACTGACGTAGATTTGTGGGGGTGTGGTTACACGGGCGTTTCAGGCAGGTCTGGGTGAGCATTCGCTTTTAGATAGAATGCATCTTTTGTTCCTACACTTTAATTTGTGCTATTTTATGCGTCTAATACATGCATGGGCAACTTATACATTTTTGTATAGATAATTAGTAGATAAAGATGCTAAACTCAAATGCATTAATAACTTATTAAGTATACTTATATAAAAAAAACTTGCAATAATAATTTCACTATAGAAACATGCAATTTATATTTTTCTCTTAAACATGTTTTCATGTAGTAGTCAGATGGTCAATGTGCAAAACGTAACAAGATGGCAGCACATTTCATAAATGCTCATGAACAGACCAATCATCATGCTCATATGACCTAGAAGGATCAATGAAGGAAGAATGCAAAGATCAGGGCCCGTATTCTTAAAGCTTCTAAGGATCCTCTCAGAAAGCTCTTAATTTAGCTTAAAAACTTCTACGTAGGAGTCTTATCTTAAAAACGATTCAGGACCAATCTGAGAGAAACTCTGAGCAAGGAAAAGTCAAAAACTTTTATCTTAGCGAGGAGGCGGGGCTGACTCCGTTGCTATGCATGACAGTCTTTTAAAGACTGTGATTGGTTGGAAATATTCTTTATTTTTTTATTTACCATGCTGTTAATGTCAACGTATTTGATAGAAAATGAACAGTGGCACAATACGTTTCTGTAAGTGCTGTAATTGTTTGTGTGATCACTATAGAGGGTCGTGACAGAACCAAATCATCTCTGCTGCATACCTACATTTCTCCAGTTGCTAAATATGTTAATGTAGTTATTTCTTCTATTTTTGGTGCTATGACATTTATGCGCTGTCTTGGAGATGTTAGCATGTCTCTAATAGGATCGGTCACAAACATCTAATGTGTTGTGTCTTATTAACTCACTGTCATTCCATTCAAAGTAATTTTATTTTATAGCGCTTTTACCATTTGCATTGCATCAAAGCAACTATAAAAGAAAACCAAAACCAATATAATCAAAAGTTGAACACACACACACACACACACACACACACACGCACACACACACACAAAAAACAATTAAAAATATGATAAACCTTAAAAGTTATATGGAAATTGTCATGCATTGCAACACATTTCTTCTCACTTTTCGTGTTTTGTCCATTTTCTCTGCTGCTAAAGAAACTCTTAAGTCTCTTAAAACTCCTCCTCGCTACTCCTAAAATTTAAAAAAGCTCCTAAAAAGCTCTTTTAAGGGTTAAGAAGCTTTATGAATTACTTTCTTCTTTACTAGGATCTTTTCTGTAATTCTAAGGGGAATCGCCCACATTTCTATAAGAATTTTCTTAGAATTGTGTCATAGGAGCAACTCTTTGCGCTAAGATTTTTCATGAATACGGGCCCTGGTTTTCTTTTTAACATTAAACGTCTAATGTCATATAGAATACGTTTATTCTGTTTAACAACATCTAAATAAGACAATATCTAGATTTATTTAATATAGAACAATAAGTTAGTCTGTTTTTAATTATATTCATGAGAGGGGCATGCTGTGAGACATTAATTGGACGCTTGTAATTTAACCCGTCACTGTCTAAACGCAATGTTGTATTTTTGAACTTTTTTTTGTTGATGTTGTTCCTGAAATCTCTTCTGCTGGCATATACTCCTGTTTTAATTAATAAAAGCTATCCCAATCTTTCCAAAAAGGTTTGTACAACATAAACTGACGATTTGATTCAGATCTAAACCTAGATTGGATTTTGTGATTTAATCCAAATTCACAATCCTTTTTTTCCTTTTAACAAGCCATTTTCAGATTTGATCCAATCCGATAGCCAAAATCTATTACTGTTGAACAACTGCCCCCTGCTGGTGTCAGTAAGACTTAGCAACATCGAATGGTGAGTGAGTACCATTCCGAGTACTGCTGTAGCTTGGTGTTTAGATAGTGAAGGGTTAAATAACAAACGTCCAACGTAAGTATCCCAGCATGCCCCTCTCATGAATATAATTAAAAACTGACTAACTTCTTGTTATACATCAAATAAATCTTTATTATCTTATTTAGATGTTGTTTAAACTGAACGAATTCATTCTATATATCATTAGACGTTTAATGTTAAAAAGAAAACAAGTTGTGTAATTCGTGACCATCATGCAGAAAGCATCAGTTTCAAAAGGAACTGAATCTTTGCAATGACGTTCCTTCGATCCTTCTGGGTTTAATACATATGATGATTGGTCTGTTCACGTGGTTTCGTGAAATGTGCTGCCTTCCATTCTTGTTACGATTTGCACATTGACCGTCTGATCTCTTCATGAGAGTATTCTTGAAAGAAATATAAAATTGAGTAAATAGTTAATAATTACTGTAAGATGTTGTTTCTTTAAGTTTAAATATGTTATACACATTTGTGAGATTTTGCACGTATTTGAAAACTATGAGATTAAAAGTGTAGAAAATTAGTCTAATCTGACTGAACGTTACAACAATAAATTTCAGTTTTTGGTTTAGACGTTTATATATAACACGCAAAACAATAAGATATAGTTTTTATGATCTATTGAACTTTTATTCTGGATTCTATATGTGTGTTTGTGTATGCATTTTTCTTCTGTTATTTAAAAGGCGGTTGGCAGCATAAATGTTTTTGTACTTGCCGAAATACAAATAAAGTTTTAGGGGAAGAACCAAAGTATCGCGACATCCTTCATCTCGCGAGAAGCCGTTTAAGCTACTGATGGCAAGAAGATGGCCGCTGCCTTTAACTTCCATGTGGTAACGGTTTGATTGCAATAGTTGCTATAAACAATAATTGTTTCAGATTCGTTGCTTAAATAAGGTATTAAGTGGCTATAGCTCAAAGAAGGTTTCAGAATGCAACACGACGATGTAAGTAAAACTTTAAATATTAAAGAGCGGTCACAACATTTTAAGACAACATGGATGTGTAGATACGTAACTTAACGTTAACAATAAAAAAATGTTTCAGGTAACCGGTGATGACTGGATGATTATAACATACGTTATTGCAATAGTCCTAAAATATGTATATATATCATGTTTTTGATGGTTTTGTATGTTTGGTACAGCGTGCTTCAAGGCGTTTTTTGTAACTTGGTGGAAGTGACAGAATCATGCATTACAAATGTTAGTAAATTTTTGATTGCCGAACATAATATTGACTTTGATTGATGCGTTTTAAAGGTTATATGGGACATTATCGGCAATAAGAGTTTTTGTTCATACAAAGTCAAGTAAGTAAACGTAGTTGTGCTTTTAACTGTAGAAATTACAAAAATATTTTTAATCTAGATTTATCATTCAGAATAATCTAACCTTTTGCTTTCTCCAAATTTGTGAAGAACGAAAACTCAACAGTTCTGTCGAAATGAATACAACATTACAGGACTTTGTAATCGGTCGTCATGTCCTCTTGCCAACAGTCAGTATGCTACTGTAAGAGAAGAAAAAGGTAAGCTTGTCGTTACTAAGAAAATGGCTTAAAACCTCATTTTTGTACAAATTTATATAATTTCTAATATGTAATAATATGAGTGCGTGTTGTGTTCCCTTAGGCCGGTGTTATCTGTACATGAAAGTTATTGAAAGGGCAGCATTCCCTGGTCGCATGTGGGAGAAGGTATGAGCATCAGTCAAGAGCAAAAAAAGATAATTTGGCATCAACACAGTAAAATATTAAAGCTTGTTAATATAATCAAGCATGAATGTTTATAATACAGTTTGACACTCTTCTTAAACTCTTTATTATGTATTTTTCCTCAGGTGAAACTTGATAGAAACTATGCAAAGGCCTTGGAACGGATTGATGAGAGCCTCATCTATTGGCCACGATACCTCCGACACAAATGCAAACAGCGGTTAACAAAGATAACGCAGTATCTCATTCGAATCCGCAAGCTCACACTGAAAAGACAGTGAGTCCCTTTCTGTAGTGATTTATGTTTTTAGTTGATGTTATGTGTCTAATATGCATGCATGAATACACACACACACTTAATATTTTGCACATTTTTTTTTAGGAGAAAACTAGTTCCACTCAGCAAAAAAGTAGAAAGAAGAGAAAAGAGGAGAGAGGTGGGTGATTGGCAGTACTTTTTGTTCATTTCTTGTTAAACTCTAATTAGACACACTTGTGTTTTGGAACAGAAATAGATCTTAACTGCAGGATGGTCTGACACCATTACTTAAAAAAGAACATTTTATTTATCAAAGCTGCTTTATTGTCTTGACTGTAGTCATAGTATTAATCAAACTACGATTGTATTTTATACAGATCTTATGTTGGTGTAGTTAACTGGTTGTTTCTGAAAGTCGCTCACCAATTATAAAAATACAGATTTGCTCATTTCATCAAAGCGAACCTTACTTTCTATATATTCTAGTTATTACTGAGAGGTTGCACAACCCTAACTCACACTAATTTTCTTGGATTAGATTTGTAGTTTATACTGAAATGTAAGTGTCCCCCCTCTAACAGGAAAAAGCTCTTATCGCTGCTCAGCTGGAAAATGCCATAGAGAAAGAACTGCTAGAACGTTTAAAACAAGGAACAGTAAGTACATCTTTTGTGGCATCAAATCTTTTTCCTGCTTTTCAGCCACATCCGTAATAACCTCACTGATTTCATTTTAGTATGGAGACATCTACAACTTCCCCATTCATGCCTTTGATAAAGCCATGGAAAAACAGGACGAGGAGAGTGAATCTGAATCGGAGGAAGATGAGGAGGATGAAGAGGTATTGTTTTTGTCAGCTTTGTGTTATAAATATGTGACCCAGCCTGTGAAAACCTAGCTAAACTTTTTCTTGTGATTTACTGTTTTCTACATAAAATAAAAAATTCTACATAATGCAGGGTTTTCCTGGCCCAAAATGAGGCGGAGGTGGTGCCATCCTTATCTTGACTTGTACAAACGCGCGTGTAGGCCTACCGTCCCTTTAAGTGGCTTAACCAAACACTTTACATATAAAAAAAATTAGATGAAAATGACAATTATTGAGTTATATAAAACATTACTTTTATTCAACCAAAAGGAAACGTTTTAAATCAAATAAAGCTTTTTATCCTTTTCAACTAACTTTTCAGTCCACAATAGCCAACTAAATTAACCAGTCTTACTAAATGAGCTAAGCTCATTCACGTCCTGTGTTCTCTTGTGTTTCACTGAGCTTTGAATGATTCACTTATCTTTTATATTCGCTAGTGACTGAAAAGTTTCAACATTTTAAAAGAATCTGGTCAGAGTCATTTGTTTGCGAGTCGTTCTGATTGCAATGTGCCTTCATACTGGCAAACTCGCTGTGTACAGTATAACACTGATTCATCGAGCCAAATACACAGCTTAAAACACTACAATGAAGTATGCCTTGTTAATCTTATAAACCTTTTAAGAAATTGAACGTACTTGCATGCAAAACAAACAATATTCACCTGAACAGCCGTGAAACACCGCTAATACAGCTATTAGCTCTTGTACTGCAACTCTGCCGCCTCACTGTGCTGATAACGAAACAGCAGTTATAAATGACAGTCTGTTGACAGAATTCACGCAGTGTTTTTTGTCAAGACACCCTACATAATTTTGGCGAGAGTCTGAGGCGGCACGAACTTTGACGGAGGCAGCTGCCTCCAATTTTTCTATGCAGGAAAAACCCTGTAATGTACAGAACATTGTGTGAAAATATACTTGATATCTTTATTATTGAGTAAGGTTGTTTAAAATATTGAAATCATAGTGAAATGAATGCTTAAAAGCAAACTTTGATGCTCTTCCTCTCACAACTATTAGACTGGGTCACACATGTCAGGACACTGCATAATACGCCATAGATTACCAAAAGGCAGTATGACATGGAGGGCTCACACACTAAGTTGTATAGATTTGCATAGTTCCAGTCCTTTATTAGGGGTGATAGAGCTGTGTTAGAAGCCCATGAAAATTACTCAAGAAACACAGCTGTGACTGCATCTTGCTGCATCCATGTTGCTTGGCAACCACCTTATTGAATAGTTTATGAAGGTGGAAGAAAATTTTAACACCATATTTTCATTGCATATTTTATGAAACCTTGCTTATTATATTGAAAAACCAGGTACATTTAGTAAATCTCATGAAGCTTTCCTAACTTCTTTGCTTATTTCTTTATTATTACGCGGCTCGTTGGAATGCTTGATTTTGATGGGCTAGTCGCAACATTTGCAGGTTGGTTATTCCCAAATAACCTCTCAAAACTAATATCACGGTATCCCGGATGCAGCAAATAATTTTGACAGGTTTTTTGTCAAATTAAATATAAATATGCCTTTTAATAACATATATGACATTATATTTACAAAGGATTAAACCTAAAGCGAACGTAGTTTCCGAAAAGTAAACGGCTTTTCCTCACGGAAGGTCTGCATTCGGTAAAAATGAGCTTATAAAATATTTCAAATTCACATGTAATGTCCTTTTTTTTCTCATGTGGCAAATAGCCATCTAATAAGCGGGATAATGTACAAGCAGCCGGCTGTTACCGCAAAATAAGCCTCTTCAGTGATACAAGACCCTCCGCTTCGCATCGGCTCCTGATCAGTGTCTGGGTTTATTTCTGCGATAACAGCCTGTACAATTATCCCTTACTTAAATAATAACACATGTCAATCTTTCAGGAATCTGGGACAAGAGAATATGTTGCTGATGATGACTTTGAGGAAAGTGATCTCAGTGATTTAGAGGTATGGTTTTAAAACTCTTTAAATTTAAAAATAGTTGAATATATGGATCTTGTGTGAATTCATCCCCTTTGAAGCACCTTTGCTGCTTTGAATGTCAACATGCATTATGCTGTTTTTTCTTTTGCTTTAAACCGTCCAATTTTGAAGAATGCTTGGAGACCTCTAAATTGCGTTGCATTCTGTCCAGCTTTTTGTGCATGCTAGAAAGCATCCTACATAAACCCCTCATTAGAACTTTATCTGATCACTGTCAGATGAATTTAAAACCAGCATGTTATACACTGCTTTCTTAAAGGACTAGTTCACCCAAAAATGATAATTCTGTCATCATTTTTTTTGTTCTGATGAACACAAAGGTATTTGAAAGAATGTCAGTAACCAAACAGATCACATCCCCCATATGGCAGTAAATGGGGGATGAGATCTGTTTGGTTAATGACATTCTTCTAAATGTTTTTTGTGTTCATCAGAATAAATACATTTATAGATTTGAGAGTGAGTAAATGACAGAATTGGTCTAATAAAATAAAGGTTATGAGTATATACGTAAGTTTTGTACGTTAAAACCTGACGGAGAGTGACATGTATACTTGCATTATCTGTTTATAGGAGCTGAAAAACCTTGACGACAGCAATGAGGACCAAGAATCAAGTGAAGAGGAGGAAACGGAAGAAGAGATGGAGGAGGAGGAGAGCAAGACGAAGTCAAAAGGAAAAGCTCCAGTAAAAGGGCCAGCCAGGAAGAAACGGGCATATGTAGAGATAGAATACGAGCACGAGACAGAACCGGCTCAGAAAAGCAAGGCTACATAAGGATTAAACTGACAGTCACACCATAACAACCGTTTCCTCAAATCGTGGAACTGTCTTTATAAAACATCTGTATTAAATAGTTAGTGTTCTGATACATGCATATGTACACACAGAAACACCTGCCAACAGAAAGTCATGGTTTGTACAGTTCGTATTTTTGAAATGTTCTTTTGAGTACAATTCGATTGCATTCTAGTTGAGATGGCTGTTCATTAAATAATGGTCAAAATGGACAATGTTTCTTAAAAGTATACATTTATGATGATTAAAAATAAAACAATATCAGTAAGTTCGCACATAATACGAAGGTAACATAATAGCAATGTCTCCTGAGCTTCTTTTGCTGACCGTTACTGTCCATCATAATTAATCACTGAAGAAGGTTTGCTGTGGTGATTTGCTGGATACACATGAGCATACTGTCAGGAACACAAGTATTATCCAGCTCCAGAAGAAGAGTCTAAAGAGACGGAAACAATGGAAAGCTTTTTGTAAACTTATTGGCAAGCCTTTACAATAAGGTTGTGTTTGTAACATTTAGTCAATGCATGAACTAATAATAAATGCTGTATATGTATTTGTTCAGTGTTAGTTCATGTTAAAAATCAAAATTTGTATCTTTTAATATTAGTCAATGAACAAATGCTGAAAACTACATGGCTCATTATTAGTTCAAGTTAGCTGATGCATTACTTGATATTAACAAATGCAACCTTATTGTAAAGTGTAACCAATATACCTTGTAAAACTGTTATTATTTTAAACGCTCATAAAACCAGCACTCAGAATGACTGACTGATTATTTTTAGTTAAACAGATACAGGAAACTGAAAATATATCACCAGGAGCTGTGTGAGTTAAAGTTACTCTGGACACGACTTTGCTCAATTGAACATATGACGTACCTGCAGTTTGCCTTTGGAGCAGTGGTTGAGCAGCAGTAAACAGTGTGACGCTTTGCTCATGAGCTGTTCCTTCAGCTGTCGGGTCACTGACTCTGATGAGACATCAACCAGAAACCTCAGCAGACTCTGTGCTAGAGAACCCGTCCTCCTCTCCATTCTACAAAAATAAAGATTCTGTTGCGTATAAGTGAAATACATCAAATAAGAGAGTGGGAAGATTCAATATACAGGTGCTGGTCATGTAATTAGAATATCATCAAAAAGTTGATTTATTTCACTAATTCCATTCAAAAAGTGAAACTTGTATATTATATTCATTCATTACACACAGACTGATATATTTCAAATGTTTATTTCTTTTAATTTGATGATTATAACTGACAACTAATGAAAATCCCAAATTCAGTATCTCAGAAAATTAGAATATTACTTAAGACCAATACAAAGAAAGGATTTTTAGAAATCTTGGCCAACTGAAAAGTATGAACATGAAAAGTATGAGCATGTACAGCACTCAATACTTAGTTGGGGCTCCTTTTGCCTGAATTACTGCAGCAATGCGGCGTGGCATGGAGTCGATCAGTCTGTGGCACTGCTCAGGTGTTATGAGAGCCCAGGTTGCTCTGATAGTGGCCTTCAGCTCTTCTGCATTGTTGGGTCTGGCATATCGCATCTTCCTCTTCACAATACCCCATAGATTTTCTATGGGGTTAAGGTCAGGCGAGTTTGCTGGCCAATTAAGAACAGGGATACCATGGTCCTTAAACCAGGTACTGGTAGCTTTGGCACTGTGTGCAGGTGCCAAGTCCTGTTGGAAAATGAAATCTGCATCTCCATAAAGTTGGTCAGCAGCAGGAAGCATGAAGTGCTCTAAAACTTCCTGGTATACGGCTGCGTTGACCTTGGACCTCAGAAAACACAGTGGACCAACACCAGCAGATGACATGGCACCCCAAACCATCACTGACTGTGGAAACTTTACACTGGACCTCAAGCAACGTGGATTCTGTGCCTCTCCTCTCTTCCTCCAGACTCTGGGACCCTGATTTCCAAAGGAAATGCAAAATTTACTTTCATCAGAGAACATAACTTTGGACCACTCAGCAGCAGTCCAGTCCTTTTTGTCTTTAGCCCAGGCGAGACGCTTCTGATGCTTCCTGCTGCTGACCAACTTTATGGAGATGCAGATTTCATTTTCCAACAGGACTTGGCACCTGCACACAGTGCCAAAGCTACCAGTACCTGGTTTAAGGACCATGGTATCCCTGTTCTTAATTGGCCAGCAAACTCGCCTGACCTTAACCCCATAGAAAATCTATGGGGTATTGTGAAGAGGAAGATGCGATATGCCAGACCCAACAATGCAGAAGAGCTGAAGGCCGCTATCAGAGCAACCTGGGCTCTCATAACACCTGAGCAGTGCCACAGACTGATCCACTCCATGCCACGCCGCATTGCTGCAGTAATTCAGGCAAAAGGAGCCCCAACTAAGTATTGAGTGCTGTACATGCTCATACTTTTCATGTTCATACTTTTCAGTTGGCCAAGATTTCTAAAAATCCTTTCTTTGTATTGGTCTTAAGTAATATTCTAATTTTCTGAGATACTGAATTTGGGATTTTCATTAGTTGTCAGTTATAATCATCAAATTAAAAGAAATAAACATTTGAAATATATCAGTCTGTGTGTAATGAATGAATATAATATACAAGTTTCACTTTTTGAATGGAATTAGTGAAATAAATCAACTTTTTGATGATATTCTAATTATATGACCAGCACCTGTATTGTGATTAGATTACTTTCAGGTTCCTTACCGTGGCCAAGCAATCTCTAGTGTCTTCTGCAGAGCATCCAAGATACTCAGTCTGGTTTTCTCCTCTGGAGCATCAGAGACCTCCAGGTATCCCATGATCACCCTATCTAGCCTCTTCAAGTGACGAATAATCACTACACCCATCCTAACATAAAATATACATATTGGAACGCAACATCAACAATAGATGCATACTTTTGAAGTATTTAAATATTCTTAATTCTAACATAATTTTAGGGCTCCCATAAATAAATAAAAAACAGTGCTAATAATGTAAGACCTGAAAGTCTAAATGCTGTTTGCATAATATTAAACATTACCTCATAAAGCCTATATTGATGCCAATACAAAATAATTATTTACAGGCAGTGAATGAAGTATATATGTTTGGAAACAATTATTAGTTAGTGGTGCAGAACTACCTGTAACAAACTTCACCCTCAATATATTCTTAAATGAGTCATTAAGGACAGTTCAACCCAAAAATGAAAATTCTGTCTTCATTTATTCACCCTCAAGTTGTTCCAAAGCCGTTTTAAAATCTTTGTTCTGTTGAACACAAAACAAGATATTTTGAAGAATGTATGAAACTAAACAGTTCTGGGGCACTATTAACTACCATAGTAATTTCCCTTCTATCGAAGTCTATAGTGCCCCAGATCTGTTTGATTACAAACATTCTTCCAAATATCTTTTTCTGTGTTTAACAGAACAAAGAAATTAATACAGGTTGGAAACATGAGGGCGAGTGAATGATGACAGAATTTTCATTCTTGGGTGAACTTAACCCATGATGAGCACTGACAGTTATATAAGCCTCACCTTTCAATAAATAAGACAAGATTGCTGGCGTACACACGACGAAGGTCAAGCTTGTGCTCCATTTCCATGTATGTCAAGACGAGGCGGAGCACATCATCGAAGCGATTCGGTTTCCGCGGTAACCCTACATGAGCTGGGGGGTTCTCAATGACTCCCATCAGGTCTATAAGGCAAGGCACCACAACCTGAGAATTAGACACGCAAGAGAGGATATATGTAGCATGATATTTACATAAATATTCACTATTTGACACGCGCACGAGTGAATGAGAGTGTATTACCTGCATGAGTGAAGCCTCTGAAGTGTATAAGTGATTGAAGAGAGCGTGATAGAGCACCTGAGCTCTGTTGTACTGTCGCAGATCAGCTGCTGGCTAAATGAAGAGAATACAACACAAATCATAAAAGACATTGATGTCATGAGATTTTGATGTCTCTTTTACAGCAGTAAACCATACTTAGATACTTTTAAGAATTCAAGTCATCAGTGGTTGGCTGAATTTCCTTGGTTTTTGACTTACCACATTGAGAACAATGTGATGTAAGCAGTGCACGCCCAATACTTTGTTTTCTGTGCGATAATCATCAGATATCAGCAAAGCAGGAGGAAACACCTTCTCCAAGTACTGTGTCAACCAGGGCCGTCCAATCTGCACCAGCATCCATGAGAACACATGCTTTACAGCCTGGTTCCGCTTCCAGCACTCCCTGTACAGAATAAAAGGAAACATTGAATGCACTTTTCTTAAAGTCAGAAGTTAATTTATTACAGAAGAACATTAACATGATGCTTAAAGTGATAGCGTGATGATGGTGCTACTCACGTGGTCAGTTCTGGCTGCAGTGTGTCCAAAATTGGACCAAAAACTCCTTTCTTGTCCTCATCTCCAGACAGCAGCTCCTGTACCGATCTGCTTCCTGTCATTCCCGCAACTGATGTCAGGAGTTGTAAAGCACAGTTTCTGGAAGCAGCACTGGTCCATGGCTGCGCCTGCAGGTGAGTGATGGAGAATATACACAAGCTGGGGGCAAGTGCTTGAGCTAGAGACTTCACATGTGGATTGCTTCGATTCTCCACCGAAGCTTGCATCCGCAAACATAACGCAAGTAATGATGTACTGACAGCCTGAACTTTGGTAGGTATGTCCTCGTAACTCTTGGCAGGTAAAGTGCCGCTGTCCGTGTCACACACCGGCAGGATTGCGTATCCCGTGAACGAGCTCGATAAACCCAGATACGCCTCGCGTAAATCGGTGTTGAGTTGAGGAAAGAGCCAGTCGAGAGGGGCGAGGGTGAAAAACTCCGCGGTTTCCTCCAGGATGAGCATGCGTTCCTCTTTCACCTTAAATCGCTCACCGATGTGGGTCAGAACGGCGATCACAGAAGAGGAATCGGATGGGGTCAAACTTTCTCTAATTTGAATCTTCTGGAGAATCTGTGGCAGATCCATTACTCGGGTTTTGAACACCAAACGAACCAGCGTGAAGAAAGATTATATTGCAGACCAATGAAATCGATGACCAACTTTTAACATATCCTGCAATATTGCTTCATGCGTCGCAAGTGTGCATTTAATTTTCATGTTATATATTAAATGTAGTATTTATAACACGTCGTATATTGGAATTGTTCACCCTCACAACAAAATGACTTGTTTTAGGCATTTCATCAGTCGACATGCTGCAGGTTGTTTAAGGGGGTAACTGTCAAATACTTCCCCAGAACTTGACTGAAACAATAATGGTTCCGATGTTGAATCGATGAAAAATGACTCTCGAGTCCCCCATAGGTGCAACATGAAATTGCATGTGATTCGTGCACATGAAATTAATAATACAATGTATTGTATAATGTATATTGTATTATATTGTTCATAAATGTATAAAAGAAACACTTGCATAATGTTTAAATGAGTATAAATGATTAATAATGATATTTGTTGTTTTATTTCAAACACAGAAACCTGACTGAAACACTAAAGGTTCCGATGATGAATTGAGGAAAATGACCCTATGGTCCCCATAGATGCAACATGGAATTGCGGGGGTTTCGTGAACACGAAATAAATAAAGAATTTATAGTGCGATGTATTATACATAAATGAAACACTTGCATTATGTTTTAATTAGGCTAATTTAATTGATACATAATTCATAATTTATTCAAATAAAATAATTGATTTCAAACACAATATTGTTACGTGTATTATAAAGACTATTCAAAGATTTTTTAATTAATAAAAACGATCAAATCTTAAGTTTTAAATGTAAGGTTAATATTTAATTTAAGGTTATCTGGGGTCAAAGGGCGTCTGACAATGGGTTAATATCTGCTTTAAGTTTAAATGGAGTGGATATTCAGATAAGAGAAATGGTTTTTTTTATCGGGCAGATAAAGCAGGCGAAAATTCTCTCGAAATTCTCTCGTAATTGTCACAACTCGGTCTGTTTACTCAGGTGTGAAAGCTTAGAAAAGTGTGTAACCCGGTTATTAATTCATGTTTGGTTTAAATCCATTGCCCACACAAGAAAATCACGAGTCACATCTCTCTTACACAACTTCCTGCTCTTTCAACTTGAAGTGGAAGTGATTAAATTCAATAATATTTGATTCATCCAGAGGAAATTGCTATTGCGTCACAGGAGATATTGTCCAGTTTTAACAAAAGCACAAATGAATGACGCTGTGAATAAATTCAAATATACATTTGTATGTGTTTATAATAGTGATTGCTATTTCCAATATCATTCATAGCCTATCTTATGAGTATAGACAAACCAAAATGAAAAGTCAACAAATGAAAACAATTACACTTTTTGTTTCATTCAAAACCACTAGCAAGATATAAGACAAAGGTAAACAATAATTTACAAGCAGACAATAACAAGAAAACAGTAACATTTAAGTAACCACATACAATTTGGACACAAATTATTGAAAGAGAAAGTTAATATGAATCATTAAAACCTTGTAGGACTTGAATCAGGGCTGCTGGCAGGCTTGATGGTTCCTTTATGAATATATGTCACTCTTCTGTGTCCTCTTCACTCTCATCACTCAGTGGAAATTCTCTGTACTCACGTTGAGTACTGTAGCTCTTGACTCGCATTGGACACTCTTGATTTATAATAGCCTCGAGAAACAATTGTCATATCATTATCAAACATTCACAACATATCAGTGACATAGTGTCTGAATTATTTATAAAGATACGTAGGTCTCACCATCTTCTCCTCCCGAACAGCAGGATTTTTGAGAAAAAAGCAAAGAGGTGCATACAGGATGTTGATAATGCCTATTATCACCATAAGATTGGGAAAGCCAATTGATCTTACTATGGCCCCTCCAGTGGATGGACCTGCAACATGAACACAAAGTCAAGAAAAACTCTCTCTCTCATTTTAAGTGTGATTTGTTGGCCAAAAAAACGAAGTAGAGAAAACACAGAATAAACCAAGTTAAAGATGAATTTGACTGATAGCATTATTTGGTCATTTAAAAAAAATGAAATAGATATTGTGATAATACTGTTACGTGAATTATTTTGGCCACAATAACCATGAAATAAAAACCTGTAATTGTAATTCGATTGTAAATTGTAATACAGGTTCAATTACCGACAGCAAAGCCCATGCAAAGTGCCACATCAGCAATTGCGTATACACTCCCATAGACAGAGGCATGTCTGATATCCACGAGGTAACCCATTATAGCCATCATAGAAGAATCAACCATTCCTATAACCCACAAAATATACAAGTTTAGTTCCATAATTATGTTAGAACTCTCTCTCTCTCTCTCTCCTTCAGAATTATAATTGATGAAATCATATTCACCAATGGCAAATCCCAACCCTCCATTAGGACCAATGAGCCCATAGATGTTCTTGGCAAAGGGAACCTAAAAGGACATTCACTTACTGTTATAATCACCTAACCACCCACATACATTTTTATATGGTGTGTACATATGATTGCCATTCTGGTTCAAGCATAGAAATGTCCTGAAGTAGATTTTATATACAACTGCATTAGAAGAGGATATGAGATACTCACACAAAGAAGACTGACGCCAACTATAAGCATCCCAATCATGGAACATAACCACCTAAAAAAAGACACATTTCTGTATGATGCAATGTAAGCACAGCTTTAATCAATATTTTATTAATGTATTTTTTACCTTATTTATAACTGTGCTGTCTTTGTCACTCATTCTTTACCATATATGTAACATATGCATTTTTCAGTTAAATTATTTTCTGCACATGAAAAGTATTACCTTCCCATTTTATTGGCCAGTACACCAAAGAGATTCGTCCCAATGAGGTAAGACACACTGGCTGGTAGGAAAGCCATACCTGCAATATTAGCGCGACATTCAGATAACCGTCAGATTCACAAATACATTACAAAATATTCTATAGCATCAGGAGAACTAATGCCATCAGAAATATCAGGAACCTTTTAGAAGCCATTTCCCAACCTATCAGAAGTTCATTTCAGTGGATTGAACTGAACAAGACAATTATAGATCTTCCTGAGTAGTCAAAATCCATTTGTTTCACTTTGATCTTTGAGGTTTTAATACAATTATATAGTATCATCTTTTTAATTAAACTTTTAAAGATGCACTTGGGGAAAAGTGAAACATTTGGGAATAAAACACGGGTGAAGTTGAGGTCATTTGTATGAGTGTCATGACTTTCACTCCATAAAAACACAGAATAACATCATAACATGGAGGGCTGCATTTCTTACCAAGCTGCCATTTCGGTGAGCACATTGTTTGCATCATCCAGATGGGAAGAGTGGGCTCTAATATAGCCACTCCCATGTTTGCAAAGCACAATGACCCTGTAATTATAGAGAAACCATAATCTCAGCCATCGTTCATTCAACTAAACTCCTCTTCCGCTTCATTTACAAATCGCTTTAGCTCTTCACATCCTAAAACATACAGCCATCAGTTTCTGAAGCCAAACATACAATTACCAGAAAGGACTACTGCTTAAACTAGTTTAACTCTATATGAACAGAATATGACCAACACACACCTGCACTAATGAGGATGTAAGGATCCTTTAACAAGGTAAGCAATGGGGTTCCTTCCACGCTCTAAAGAGAAAACACATACGAATAACTGTATGACTGTAAGTCTGCATGACTTTCATGTTTCAGAATTTGTATGAAGAGACTCACCCCTGGAGATATTTTGGAGGGCTGAAGAATACAGAGCTGGAGGGCTATAGTGTTGAAATGAGAAGATATTGTATTGAATAAATGTAACAGGCCATATGGCCAGAATGTATGAAATAGAAAAATACATATATCTTACCTCCATCAAAAAGAGCCAGGAACGCAAGGACAAGGAAGGGAGAACTTTTACCAACAAACTCATACATAACGCTGCCGAAAGGCGCTCCAACTAAAAAAAAAACATGCAATGTTAAAGTTTGTAATTTATGTTTATTTAGGTATATTTATAATTTAGACTTTTTATAAACTATAGGGGAACTGTTTAATACTAGAGCAACTGACTGAGTACTCCCATGGCAAGTCCTCCCAGTGCGATTCCCATGGCAATTCCCCTCTCATTGTCATCTGTGTACACACTGGCGAGCATCCCAAGACCTACGGAAAGGATTTACACACACACAGGTTTGTTTTGGTATCCTTGTGGATAATACTTGTGTTTTTTTATACTGACCTAGTGGTATTTTCTATCCTCTTCTCGTAACCACGCCCCTAAACCTAACCCTCACAAAAACCATTGCATTTGTAGCATCATTTAGTATATTTATTATTCCTTGTGGGGATATTTGGTCACCCAATAACCCACACACAACATGCAGAAAAACTCGTACACAGTTATATACACTTGATATGACTGTAAAACTTTCACGAAATGTCTATATTCACAGTATTTCTAAAACACACAGATCTCTATATTACCTGCCACAGAAGAAAAGGAAGATCCAATTCCCTGCAACGAACGGGCAAAAAACAGCAAGCCGTAAGTCTCTGAGAAGGCAAACACTGCAGAGAAGCCAGATAGAAAGTCGGAGCTGATTTCATTTGGACTATAGGAACAACAGCAGGCTATAAAACTAAAGCCATATGAAGTTTCACCAAATAAAACACTCACATACACAAACACAAAAGATATGAAAGATCAGTGTTGGCTTAATATTACATCAAACATCTTTACGAGCACCCGGTCAGCGGTTTGCCACTGGAAGGTCACAGGCATATGTTAATAAAGACATCTGTTGTTTATGCATTTACAAAATTGACCATTTTTATATTCAGCCTATGTGATGGTAATAATTTTGCTTATTGCTGGACCTATGCAACTTTTCATTGTTTGGTTATGATGACATTTTTGCTTGCTTTTGTATAACAAACAGTTTGAGTACTACTGTACATTAGGTCTTCATTTGTTTTCCATTGTAAAATCTGAACCAATTAAAAGCATTGCATTGGATCCCTTCCTGAGCCTCGAACCTTTGCCTGAATAGGTGATTCTCACCAAATCTTGGTTTCAATATGTAAAACATGATTTTCAAGACTTGCATCAACAAATTTCCGTTTGCTTCATTAAGAACAAGGTATGGCATTAATTTAAAAACATTTACTGACAGTATAACACAATTTGTCATGGCCACTTATTTTTTCCACTATTTCTTTATTTTTATTATACATGAATATTCTCTCAGTGTTTTTTTTCTTCATTTTTTTGTCATTTAAGAACATCTAGTGGAACATCCAATTGTTTTTTTTTTTCAAAATATTTTAATTACTCTGTTTAAATGACAACAGACTCGGGCTGTAATACGGTAATGAGAATTTCAGCAGAAAAAGCAATAAAATACATAATTCATTCCTTCCTATGTTAAAATTAGGCTTTGTCCATGAGAACACAATTACGTTTATTATGATCATTTTTGTTTTATAAATAAATCTTTACTGTCATGACGTTTAAGTGGCTTCGTGAGAACGACCCAAATATGACACTGTTGTCTTTAATATAACATGACTTACTTATTGTTGAGACAAACATGATGACAAATCCAGCAAACATTGGTATGTGATATCCAATCCTTTAAAAAAAGCATCACACAGTTGTTTTCTGAGCATACACAAAAGCACTTATTCATAAGGCACGTATAAATCCATTCATTTTTAATTGTGTACAGACTTCACCTAAGTAGCAGCCATTTCGAAGATCAAAGCAATGTAACGGTAAATAACAATCATGTTTATAATACCTGTTTGTCAGAGGGCCCACAAAAGGGTTGACAATGAGCTGCACCAGGGCTTTGGAGGCAAACAGCAACCCAACTCTCACATTCTCCTCCTCCAAAAACTCACTGTCCTCTTTACACCCCGGAGCAGAACTATTGTGGATCCCAGGACCTCCATCAGCACTGGGTGCAGCAGAGGAGATGGAAAGATTGGCGTTGCTGATGGTGTATGTAGTGTTGTCGTAAAGAGATAGGATGGAGGTGTAGGTGGGCTGTGTGGAGTCTGATGAAGACTCAGAGGGGGTGAGAGACGAGAGGTTTTGCGTCTGATGCTCGATGGCATACAGGAAGGTAGGGATGATGGGAACTGGGAAGAACAAGAGGTGAGAATCATAAGAGGATGATACCGTACTCTCTGTACTGTGTGCTCAGAGGTTAGGACAGATGTAAGCAGTTAAATGTCATGGGTGGGTTGTCGAACGTTGAGTTGAGTGGACTTGAACGTTTGTTTGTGGTCTCTTATGCTTTATTCTGATGCTTTTGTGTGGTATTTTTACTTACCCACAACGGTAAGAAGCATGTTATCCAGTAAGAGGGCCACACATACGACTACAAGCACCAGACGAAGGGAGCCCCTTCTCTCCCTGATCCATTCCATAGGGTTTAATGTAGGCATGACATCCACCTTGGTCACTGCATACACAATTCCACGTCAAATCAGCACTACATACATGCACTCTAAAAACGCTTAGCCTAATTGGGAGGCCCCAATTAGGGAGGCCCCCCCAGCTTTTTGGAGGGCCCCTCCAAAAATATCAAGCTGATAATTAAATACTTATGATTAAATACTTACTTAATACATACTTATTTGTATTATCTATGAAATAATGATCTGTCAATTTAATCACAGAAAAATGTAAAAATGATGCATGCAATGAACTATAACTATATATCTGCCCAACCAGAATATGTGATTGTCCCCCCAGTCGAGCCAGTACGGGGCCTGCCAACAGTTGATTTTGTTCATTTTCTACCCAACTCATCTTTTTTGAAAATATTGTATTCTCATATTGTTAGGTGGGTAGACATGTCAAGCAATGACACCATTGTTTTACTATGGCATGCTATACATATGCCATCTAGAGCTCTTTGAAAACATTTTTATTATTATTTTCATGTATGCGTTGTATGTTAAACAACCCTTGTAAAAAGAAGTTTACTCAAGTATACTTATTAGTTTTAGCTTATTAGCTTTTAGTACTTTTTTTACTTAAATAAGAAAGTATGCTTTTTTTAGTCTACTTTTGATGTACTTCTTAGAAATTACTTATATTAGAATAGTATATTAGTATAAGTAACCTATTCAATATTTTTACTAGAGCTGTCAAACGAATAACGCGGTGAATCGCATCCAGAATAAAAGTTTGTGTTTACATAATATATGTCTGTGTACTGTGCATATTCATTTTGTATTTTTGTATTTATGTATAAAAATATTCTGGGTGCAATTAATTGCGATTAATTACGAGCCCTAATTTTGACCTATTTTCAATCATTTCACTATACTTCAAAGTGTCCTTTCATAAACTAGAAAATGTGCTACAAGAATTGAACTATAGTAAACTATCAGTATATCTATATGTTCCCTATAATATAGTATACACTCAAAACTCCAAAACCAGTTTAGTCCCAAGTAGCATTGAAATAGTACACTTACAAGTATACTACTGTATTAGTACTGTATACTTACTACACAAAGTATACTTAAAAACATACTTGAACTTGATACTTGAGTATCTCTTGTACTTGTATATCTGAGCACAAACTTCACCCTGAATTTTCAATGTACCAACTTTAATAAAAAAGACCAAAACAGCTTAACCAATAAATAAATTATGACTACACGATATTGGTCATCGGGATCCTCCCAATGGACAAATCAGGGCCACATAACTTTGTTGGGAAGCTTTGGAAGGAAAACATTATCTGAGTGATATAAAACCATTTGTTTGTTCTAGATGAGCTCTTTGTTCTAGGGAGGAATTATGTGCTGTGTGATTGTGTTTCAATAATATGATTACAGCTGCTGTAGGGCATGCAAGAAACAGTCTCAGCGCTTCAGGAGGCTTCTTTTATCTTCACTCACTCATATAAATATAAATACATATAAATTTAAAACGGATCCATATGTTAACACAAGTATTTGTTAACTGACGCCTGCTTAAACATGTTACATTGTTTCCCCTCTCCTATGTTTCTGAGCTATCAATCAAGCTCTCGAAGTAGTTCTTTTGCTACACAAATGGCAAAAAACATGACAAAAAGTCAAGTTTAAAGGATTTAATAAACATAAAGTGTCATGAAAAACAATACAGTAAAAGTTCATTGCAAAATGTGAGATGTATTTGTCACAGTGGCTTTGTCACGTTGTTATTTTTGCAAACTATCTACAGTACAAAGTCAAACATTATATTTTTAAAGATTTAATAATAACAATAAAACACACACACAAAGACACAGACAGTTGCTGACACCCACAACCAGGTTCTCACAACATTGTTAAAAGTTGATAATACTACATCGTAAAATAATTGATCTCCCCTAAATTATTGACGGACAAAACTAAACTTGTCTTACCTTTGAATGCATAATCTCTGAGCTTACCAGTGTATGTCCAGGGCAGGTGTGGTGGACGCGGCGGTCACTTGTTGAATCGCCTGAGTAAGGGAGGTCTCTGTGTCCACTTCTATCTGCATGAGATTTGTTGAAAGGGCCGATGTCTTTTGGAAGAAGTCTACACACATGCACACACGCACACACACGCACGCACACACACACACACACACACAAACTCTGCGTCACTGGGGCAGTAATTGTATGCATCTGTTGCTCTTTATTGGCTAGGTGAATGACCTGCAGGCTTCTTTTCGTCACAACGACTCCTTATCTGCAATCTCTCATCCAGCATAAATACACCCAATCAGCAGCCGGCGGCTGCTCTCCTCTAGTGCCTGTACAAATAACTGTCTGTCAATACAGATACACATATTAAGGACATTACAGTATGAACCCCAAGACTTAATATTTATGATGTAGTGTCTTTTTTTGCCATAGTTTTTGTTAGGAGGCCTTGTTAGGAGGAGTTTTTGTAACGGTGGCAAATTTTGCAAATTGTCAATATGCAAAATATTGCCACTGTTACAGTTTATGAAGGCGTTAAAGAACGCCTATTGACAATGATGTATAGTATTGCCCTCTTATGAGTCTACAATCCTCAATAAGCTAAAAGAATGAAACTTACATTTAAGCATTTGGCAGACGAGAGCTATTTTTTCTCCTTCTCTTAAGGTTTCATTCGGTCCTTTGCTGTAGTATCTATGATTTACTAAATGAGCTGTTATGTGAATAACAAAAACATTGTTAGAGCAATAATCTTATTACACGGGTTTGTATTTTTGCTGCAACAATATCGCTGGTACGTTCTGAGATCAAACAACTAGAAGTTTTGGATTTTGATCCAAAATAGTTAGCAGTAGACTGAGATGTGAAACTTTATCATGCTTAAAAATTCACAGTTGCAGTTTGGCTAAAGTGAATCTCTGAGGGTTAAAAGTGTATCGCTGCTGCTGTCTCTGTCTTTCAGGAAATGGAAAAAAAACTTTTTAAACAATTAAATACTGTGTTGTCAAAGTTGCCAAGCACTTTTTAATGGTTAGATTTTTGCAAAACCCAATGACAAACATACACGGTGTCTAATAATAATGATTTATGGTAAAAACTAAATGATGGAGATACAAGGTTTTGGAAGGACAGCAGCAATGTATTTCATATTCATTTCATATTGCAAAACAAAATTACAAATATATCTTAACCCTTGTAGTGTGATGGTGGGAGTGAAAATCTATTTTTGCCTGTGGCCGTTTCAGTTTTCTGCGTAATGTTAATCCTTTCAGCCACTGAACATCTATGGAAAATGTTAAATGACTCAACCAGTTTAACCTTTCCCCTCTGCCATTTCTGGCAATTCAAACATCCCAGTACACAAACACACAAGAACATTAAAACCGCAGCACTAAATCTGATCATGCAATCAAAACATGACTAAAATATCAGCAGTTTGCACACACACATACAAAAGGGTTGCAGTCTGGTGCTGCTGCTGCTTTATGTAAACACGGCTGGCTTTTTTAAATCGCCTCAGGGTTTGAAGAGGAGGGGGTGAGCTTCCATCACCTGCCCTGTGTTCAGCACCCACTCTGTTTCACATAAACACACACACACTGATTTCTATGTTTTATGTGGAAATCCATAGACTTCCATTGATTTTCTATCAGGCTTATGATATATTCTATCCCCTAAGCCTACCCCAACACCAAAACCTAATAATCACACAATCCTTTCTGCATTTTTCAATTTTCAATAAATATCATTCTGTATGATTTATAAGCATATAACCTAAAAATCTCCCGACAAAGTCAAAATCTACTGGTATTACTATCTTTGTGGGGACATTAGGTCCTCACACAGTGATAAATACCAGTACACACACAGACCTTTGAAACTATAGTGAAGACATCTCAAAGAAACAACTGTTTCCATATTAAGTTAATAATAGCTTATTAAATGTCATAAGAAGTTCATTTTTGACATGTTTCACGAGAAAATTAAAAAACACATGACCCTTAAAAGTATGGTTTACCCAAAATTAAAAGTTCTGTCATTATTATTCACTGTACATGAATTTCTTCTGTGAATCACAGAAGAAGATATTTTGAGAAGTGTCTCAGTGGTTTGTGTTTATGCAATGAAAATCAATGGGGGCCAATGTAGTTTTGGGTTCCAACGTTCTTCAAAATATCTTCTTAATCTAGGGTTAGGTTAGGAATGACATGAGGGCACTAGTAAAACAGACAGAATAGTATTTGCATATTTATTTCTTAATACAAACAATGATTAAATTTAATATCTTTAGGCTTTTTCTTCTCTCCGCCTCCTATCCATAAAAACATTTATAAATGCAAAAATGGAACTTACATGAACGTCTAATACCATTTTTATCCTGTATACTGGAAGCCTTAGTGTAGCTATAACAATAGCAGTAATGAATCTCATAAGTAGACAGATGACAGATCTATCACCTGGTCCGGTGAGAAACACAGATTTTGACTTTTCTCCTCTAAGCCGGTGTTCAGGTGCTGATAATCACCTGTTCCGTTTCAGGAAGCAACTTACATCCGAGTCTACTGATGCGGGAAAATAATGACTGTCATTTAAAGGATGTAATATTTTTCATCATAGCAAATTTCAAAGGTGTTACATGTGTAAAGGCTCTATGTGGATCATGAAAGGTACATCTAAGCTTTCATGTTTGTTGTGCGTGTGGGCCATAATTTGCCTTAATTGCCACTGTAATGCACTGCACACTTCCTACATAAAGTGAGACTATAAACATTGAAATACTCAGAAAGTAACCACCAATGAAAGACACATTCTTTTTCCTGTGTTTTTCTTCATTCGATTTAGGATATTGCCGTAGGACCATTAAAACACCGGGCCAGGTGACTCCTCCAGAGTAGAGCTCATCATCTGACTGAAGTTTGGACTCTCAATGCGGTCAGTACACTTGGATACAACAATGCAGACGATGATGTTTTTGCTGTCTGTTATTTCTACGGTACAATGCCTGGATTCGAACATCATTCAGTCCTCCAGGGAAATGACAAACTCTCAAGAGGTCAGAATATACATTCATATACTCTTACATAGTTTACATGCAATACTCATTGTTTTGGCCGGAAGAGTTATTAGGGCTAGTGTTATAATTAGTGTAATAATACGTACAGACATATTTTTTTGCATGTTTTGATTTATTCAATGAAATCCTAAATTTATGTATATATTTTAAAAATGATTTCACCATATGTTAAAATGATCTGACAAGAATTAACAAAAACCTAACAATCTCTTACAGTCAGTTTTGCATTTACTGAGTGACACAACTGCAAAGTCCCATAATTCTGTAAGAAGAAGGACCTCTGTTATTCTGGGAATCACAGAAAATGGACGAGACTGCACTATTGTACAGGTAATGACGACATATCAAACATTTTGGATGTATTAAAGCATTACCATACATTTTACTATGTTAATGTCTTTTACGTATATATTTACATATTACTCATATCTATAAATATAAACATTTTAAGGCACATGAAAAATGTAAAGGCTCCAAGAAAAAACAGCGTAACGCTAGTAAAATGAGGATTCAAATAGATGGACGAGGAAAGCAAAAAGGTACAACGCGCAAACTTCCACACATGATTTATGGGAAATGTGTTACTATTATTTTGCTAACTTTACCCACATTCTGTGTTTAAAGCTCAGACATTGGTGTTATTTCTTTGCATACAGTACCCGAGATGGCCCCATGCGTGCGCTCGCGTGACTGTGAGGAGGGGCTGTGCTGCGCTCTCTACTTGACCGGTAGGAGATGTCAGCGCGTTCCCGCGTTGGGCGAGGTCTGCCTGCTTCGGGGACGCGCCAAATTCCGCCGAAGACTGGACCGATGCGACTGCGAGAAGAGCCTTTACTGCCACCCGCACGCCGATAGCCCCCGTGGACAGGGAGTGTGTTACCCACATGCGAAGCGCGAAAAGGACTGGTTAACCACTGAGAAAATAAGCTAAAAACACCGGAAAACATTACTCAGTAGTGCGTGTTCTGGATTAGAAACGTATTAGGAAACGTCATGACATATTTTCAAAGTATTTTAAGTAACAAAAATAAAACATTGAAGTTGTAAGCAATTGTAAGTTGTAAGTATTTTTTAAAGATTTTCTGCGAGTCAAAAACACAACTTTGAGAAAGCATGTCCTGGCTTTAAACTTTAAAACAAGTCGCCGAGCACCCTCTATTGGGCATGAACGTGAACTGCAAAAAGGGGAAATGTCCGTCTTAAGTAGTGCTATTTGATTTATAGTTCAATACAAACCAGTCGAAAAACGTTTTAAAAACATTACAAAGAACTCGGGCGCAATGCTGCCTTCACGTGCTCTCGGAAATTCGACAATTCCCACTTCAACTCGGAAACGGTGCTCTTTTAATGTTAACAGATCCGGTCGTTACTTCTGGGGTGAATTGGGTATCATCTAATTTCCTAGACATTTCGGTCCATGCGGTCTCCAGTGCAGTGGTTCTCAAAACTTTTCAGCGCATGTGTAGGGTGCATCTCTTTGTGGGCCTTTCAAAGAAAATGACGCAAAACAACCGCAAACTCAACTTTAATGAAACCATTAAACATTACATTATTCAGTGCTGGAACATCAAATATGTTATTCATGTGATAATTTGAATACACATTTCATATAACGCCATAAAACTAGGGCCCAAGTTTGAGAACCACTGCTCTAGCAATTGCTTTACAGATATATGCCCGGTGTATATTGGCATCCATTATTCACAAAGCTAAGACTACATATGTGCCAGCTGTCAAGATAGTGTTACCACCCGGAGATAACATCATGCTGAACCACAGAATTTGGTGGATATGGTTACATTCCTATATCCAAGCAAGCCTTAAATTTGCTGAGGTCACATGCACTAGAAATAATATCACGTAAGCAATGTCATTGTTCCCCTTTATTTTCAGATACACAAATAAGCCTACAGGACATTATTTGTATGAAAACAACAACGGCAAAAAGGCAACTCCTCATAGACAAATGGATGATGGGGGTTATAAATCTTGGACAGGAATGTTACGGTAGGATTTAAGTCAGGGAGCACCGAGGGGTAAATAGACTAAGGTTTGGGTGAAAGTTAGTGGTTGAGGAGTTTAAAGCTCGCCACTGTCAGCAACGACAATCTTGGCACTGGTCTTTCCGCTGTTGGAACCATAGCCCTCCACTTTCTTGATCACATCCAGGCCTTCAACAACCTGTCCGAAGACAACGTGCTTGCCATCCAGCCTGCAAGAAAGGTCAAGCAGATAATGAAGACTCAAACCATAAATGAAATATGAGGGAGCATGCCAAAAGCACTTTATATCCTCACCATGAAGTAAGAGCTGTGCAGACGAAGAACTGGGAACCATTGGTGTTGGGGCCAGCATTGGCCATGGACAGACATCCGGCACCGGTGTGTTTCAGGATGAAGTTCTCATCCGCAAACTTGTTTCCGTAAATGGACTTTCCACCAGTTCCGTTGTGTTTTGTGAAGTCGCCGCCCTACAACCACAGTGAGAAGATTAGAGCGGTTACGGTAACAGCAACAAGTTACAACTTAACTTAAGCTTACAAACTAAAAGAATTACAGAAAGGCAGATAGATGCACACACCGACACACCCAAAATAATACCCATCATGTGACAATGGCAGACTACGTAATCTGTCATACCTGGCACATGAAACCAGGGATGACACGGTGGAAGGTGGATCCTTTGTAGCCGTAGCCATTCTGTCCTGTACACAGCTGCCTGAAGTTCTCTAAAACAAAAAGGTGCAAAGAGCGATGAACATGTTAAAACTTTCAAGCCTTGTGATTGTAAATGAAACTCAAAAGTGGGAAGAATTATGGTACCTGCTGTTTTAGGGACAACGTCAGCTTTTAGCTGTGAAAAGAAAACGTGCATATTAATTCGATAGCAAATTACAGAACACGGCTGATTTAAAATATTCAGAGTATAGGTTATTAATGTGGATGCAAGTTTACGGAGAACGATTGTTGTATGAAATAACCGCAAAAAGGAAGTCAATGGAAAACTTCACGTTTGACATGCACACCCCATCCCAAATAAAACCATGCACTCCCAGATGCTGTCTGCACAGTTGCCTGTGGGTGCACGTCACCCATTCAGCCGCATGATCACACTGCAGCATCTAGGCACAAAACTAAGCTTGTGTGGCATTACAAGTGCGTAAGAAACAACTGCATAGCGCAAACATCGACTTGTGTCTGTGTGGGCATGCTGCACTTAGACCGCAGAAAAGAAAGAGCGGGTAAAAGTACAGTGCAGAGAGCACGATACGTATCTGGACTTGTTACAACAATCTTGCAGCAGCGCAAGGGCGCGTCTCTGTCCGACAACGTGCGCGTGTGACATTTCCGGGTTCTTTTAACTAGTAGACGTTGAATTAAAATGGCCGTTTACAAAGCATTTTGTATTTGAACGCGTACAAATTGTGTGAATCTTGGTTTGTGATGCCGCCACAAGACGATTTTCAAAATAAAAGCAAACAAATTCGTTCACACGACAGTTACGCAGCAAACTGTCTGCGCCATTACGCACAGCGTGATCTTTTGACTATTATAGCGGATGCATGGAAATCTCCGGAGAACAGTTCCCCCCTCCCATCCCCCACCAGCAGAACTTTCAATATCTTTTCATTAGACCGAGTATTAACGCGAGAAATAAATGAACTCATTTTTTAAAAAGTACAATTAAAATGCGAAACCGAGTGTTCGTTTTGCAGTTTGCGTTTATTTTTGGGACGTGAAGCTTTATTTGGGCCTGAACGAGAAGTGGCTTTACCGGTCCCAGGGCTAAACAATAGAGAGACGGCCCCAGCCCATATATGCGCACTGGGATTATCAGCATCAATTCCCCAAAGTCTTTTCACGAATTTCACTCCACCAGCAACAAGTTTACATGCAAGCTAACGTTAATGCTTGCAGCACGTGCAGATACAGGGGGGAATAAACGATAATGAACAACGCATGGCACGCTAAACAGCCGCTCGAGCTGTAAAACACGCAGCCGTGGGCGATTAGCGCCTCGCATTCATCATACAGCTAGTCTTGCAGCGCGTGAAGAGTTTCGCTGACTCTTCCAGCAGCTATCAATAAACACCAAACCCACTCCCGAGTGGAAAATTACTCCATTTGCGCCATAGCCCGATTGATAGAAAAGACAGGAGAATATCGCCTAAAATTTACCTCCATGATCACTCTCCCAACCGCCTTTCCGTCTGCGGCGAGATCGAAGAAAACTCTGGGGTTTGCCATGACTTAAGATTGTTTTGCGTTTGGATAATGCTGGGGCTGATGCGCGTGAACCGTTCACCGCTAGTGCGCTTTCAACTGAGAAAAAGACCGGATGAAGGCCGCTGCGCGATATAATTACCGGAGAGGGGCGTCACTAAATCGCCTCCGTCCAATAAGAGCGTTTGAATACTTCGACAGACACAAGCCCGGACCAATGAAACATTATCATTAAGATTTTTCATGACCCGCTTTTTAGGAAACGCAGCTTGAAGGCGTGCGTTTTTGTTAACGTGTGCCTGGCCTATTTATGGCCTCATGAATGATACTTTTTATTTGGTCTGTAAGAGCAAAAACACGCATATTAATGAATACATGAATGATCTGATTCTGGGCCAGCTGTCATCAAGCCTTTTCTGTAGGCCTACACATAAATACAGCTGCAGCATCGTTAAAAACAATACGAATGTACATATAAATGCCAGTGGCTTATTTATAAAACAAGTTATTTATAAAACAAAATCAAAGCTGACTTATTTTAATGCATAAAAAGTGCATGAAAGCTGTTTCAGATGGGCTACATATTAAGAATTTATCTGTTTTTTATTTGATTGAAGGACAGATTTAGATGTCATCATTTAAGGTGTCTAGGTTGAAATAAAAAACACTTTATAATAATGCTACAAATGATTATTAAATCTTTATAAATTGATCTCCATATTTTAATCATTAAAATAATAAAAGTCCAATAAACAAGGTCATTGTTTCTCTTTATTTGTCGATACAAACAGTAAATGTGTACAAAATAGGACATGGCCACTGATCAAAGACAAATGAACAATGAGGGTTATATATCCTGGTAAAGAATGTTGTGGTTAGATTTAGGTGAGGGTTAACTAGACGTGAAGGTTAGCGGTTGAGGTGTTTAAAGCTGGCCACAGTCAGCAATGACCATCTTGACACTGTTCTTTCCATTTCTGGAACCATAGCTCTCCATTTTTTTGATGAAGATGTAGCCCTCCACAACTTATCCAAAGACAACGTGCTTGCCATCCAGCCTGCAAAAAAAAGTAAAGTCGGTTACATTAAAAAAGGACATCCCGTGGCATAACTAAGCCAGAGAAAGCATGCACGAACACGTAATGTAGGCCTACTCACCACAGAGTATCACCTGTACAGACGAAGAACTGGGAACCATTGGTGTTGGGGCCAGAATTGGCCATGGACAGACATCCAGCACCGGTGTGGTTCAGGGTGAAATTCTCATCCGCAAACTTGTTTCCGTAAATTAACTTTCCACCAGTTCCATTGTGTTTTGTGAAGTCGCCGCCCTGTCGCCACAGTTTCAAGATTAGAACTGATTTCAGTGGCAAAAAGATGCATAACCTTTTTATTGAAACACATATGTAACAGGGTTTCCACTCTTTTGAAGACAATAATAAGGTGCGTAGATGGCCATACAAAAACAGATTTGCAAAAAGCATATTTGATGTAATCTTTCCTACCTGACACATAAAGCCAGGGATGACACGGTGGAAGGTGGATCCTTTGTAGCCGTGGCCATTCTGTCCTGTACACAGCTGCCTGAAGTTTTCTAAAACCAAAAGGTGCAAGATAAGAGTGATGGGCACTTTACATTAGTGAATTATTAAAAAAAAGCAAATAAAAATTGTACCTGCTGTTTTGGGGACAATGTCAGCTCTCAGCTGTTAAAAAACAAACAACTTTAGAATGTTTTCAATTTGAGTTCAACTTTATTTGAATCAAAATTAAAACACTTTGACAGTTTTTTTAGTAAATTATTTAAAACTTCTTAAATAACGATGCATTTACATAACGAGAAAAGTGAATTAAGATATTTAGTCTTGTTTTATGAAAGAAAATATACTAGAACTAGGTAATTTTTGTGTTTAAAACATAATTGTAAATTAAATCTACAGTAAGTTACTGGCAAACCTGCTGCAAAACTACAGCAAAGTTTTACAGTGTGAACAGCTTAATTTATAATAGGAATATATAAACAAAATGACAAAACAAAACGTAATATACAGAATATAATTATTGACTTAAATAATGTTTTTTTTGTGTGTGTGTGTGTGTTTCTACCCATGTACTGGGGACCTAATAAAACAACCCTGTCAAAATGAAAAAAAACAAAACCCATTAGAACAGATCACATTGTGAATATCAATGACTGATGCCTTTTAGAATCAAAACCCTCCAGGTTGCCAGATTCTCACACAGTGCCCTTAAGATTCTATACTTCACCAGCATCTTGACAAAGAAACTCTTTGATTTTAAAGCGTAACACTGTTATGTAAGCACAAACAACACTACAAGTTCTACTTTAGATTGACCTGCGAATGCAAAACTAGGCTGCTGTTTAGTAAACAGGAGCACAACATTATTAATGGTAACACTTTAATAAAGTGAAAGTGACCCGAGTTGTTCCAAATCTGTATAATTTCTTTGTTCTGATGAACACAGAGAAAGATATTTGGAATAACACAAACATTTCTTGGCCAACTTTGACTACCATAGTAGGAAAAATAGGATTGTTTCCTGTCCTACATTCTTCAAAATATCTTCTTTTGTGTTCAACGTAACAAAAAAAATCTAAGGTATTTTTTCCTGCTATGGTAGTCGATGGGTTCCAAGATCTGTTTGGTTACAAGCATTCTTAATACCTTTCTCTGTTCATCAGAACAAAGAAATGTATACAGATTTGAGACAATTCGAAGGTGTGTAACGTTAAATGATGACAGAATTTTCATTTTTTGGGTGAACTATCCCTTTAAATGCTGAAAAACGATATTGCTCATTGTTAGCTAACTACTGCGATTACTACTTGTAATATTCTGTGTGAACGTGAATGCGAGGCAACGCCACGCCCCGCATGTTACGTGTGTGTACGTAAGAGCGTCACGGCGGAAAAGCACACGCCCTTGAATAAAGAAGTCATTTCGTGCATCCGTGTCTGATGGCAGCTTTTATTTCAAAGTGATAAAATAACAAGCATTGCACTAATGTTAACAAATACAACCTTTTTGTACTATTACCATGTCAATCAATGTCAGAATTCCGAGCTTATGAGGAAATAGGTGCATGTAAGGAGGCAGCCCGTGTTGCAACTTTTCAAGATCAGCTTTTGTAGCAGTTGCAGGAAATTCAGAAGTAACATCAGTTAGACTTGAGCAGAAACGCTTTACCTGCATTACCTGTTGGCTGTGATATCGAAGAAAACTTTGGGTCTTGCGGCTGCCATAACTTAAGATTCAGAGGGTGCTGTCCTGCCAGAGATCTACTTTGCTGCCGAGTTCAGGCTCAACCACATTCTAACATACTTGACTGTGGCGAATTCTGAAGCAAGTAAAAAAAAAAACCTTAACGCTTTTCTGTAGTTGTTTTCAAATGCTGCTCCTGGGGAGGGCCAGTGATATCCAAAGCAGCTTAAAGTGCATTTTATCTTTATGTGTTTTCACATACAAGCAGGCGATGCAATGCAATAAACATTTTTAGGAACATTATGTACTGACACAGTGAATAAACATAAGATGAAAACTAAGATTTAGACTTTCTCTTCCAGGATTTTGGGGAAAAACCGTAGTGTTGGAACTAGGAAAGCTCTCCATAAGCAGGGCTGGCTACCCCTGACATACCTGGATTAAGTTTTAGAAATAAACGAAGAACTGCAGATGGTTCAGAAGATAATGAGTTTATTGTATGAAGCTAAACCGTTACAAGGACATAATCTTAATTCTTGAAAACAAAAATAAATAAAATAATTTGCTTTCTCTTGAAAAGAACCAATAGGATTTGATCTCTTGATTCTATTTAAAAGAGTGACCACAAACAGGTACATTTCTCGTATTGTCTCGCAAGCCATTATAATGTCTTCCTGCAGCTGAGTTGGGCTTTATGGCACAAGGTATCAGATGGCAAGATTAGAATTATGGGAAATTTTGACATCTGCATCAAGCTACAGTCGCCGAGTGTGCAGAATATACAATGCAATCTTCAAATAAATGATAATGGATCAGAGACGAAACCACCACACCAGAGGCACATAAGAAAAGGTGCCGCCAACAATTATCCACACCGTCCTCCTTTTGATATCAAGCCTTTTACATAAATACACTCACAAGACTGCAACGTCCCCTTCTGAGAACTGTTTTAAACTTAGAAAACGTCAGAAAACAGTGCAACGATACAGATAAAGTGTCATTTTAGCCACTTTCTTTGCAATCTTTCTCACTAAAGAGACCCTGCAAATGTATGTGCCAACATCTTCCCTTATTCTAAATTTAGCCCGCAATTGTCAGTACATAAACAAGGAAAACAAAAGAAAAACACAAACATACAAATTAAAGCCAAAGAGATGTTGAGAACTGAGCACTTGAACTCAGAAAGCATTAAAAAGCCTTACAGCGAAGACAGGAGAGTTGAGAGAAAGTTCTTATGAACCAGACTGAGGCTGTGCTTTGGTTGAAAATAGACATTGAAAATGATTGCAAATTACATTGCAAAAATGTCCAAAGAATGTTGCAAGTCTTTTAAAATCAACACATGTGCTGTTATGCGTTCTTAAAGCGATAGTTTCCCCAAAATGATTTGTTATTTGTTTACTCATCTCATGTTGTTCCAAACCTGTATGATTATCATCATCTTGCTGAAAACACAACATGAGTTGACAGAATGTCCAAGGTGCTCTTTTCCACAGAATACAAGTCAATATAACGAAGCTTGGATGTTCTGGTAAACAGGCCATTTTCCGTTTCTAGTAAGAAAGTAAATCAATCAATCAGGTTAAGCAGAATAAACAATCAAATAAACAATGACAAACCTTTAACATCTGGGAGAACTATCCTATTTAAACAGGAGTAGTTTAATCATTCTTGGTCTTGTTTATCTGGGCAACGTCGACAAAACCAGCTTGAAACGAACAACGGCCTGTTAAATGTAAACTGCAGATGCATGCAGGGAAATGTGTATGTTTAGAATGGAACACAATGGATAACCTGCTCATTCTCTACTCTCTATGGGTAAAAAATGGTCTGGTATATTTGGTTGATGAAAGTTTTAGTCTTCTTTGTTGATGGGTGGACAGATTTAGATGTGGTCATTGAAGGCGTCCAGGTTGAAGGCAGTGTCAAGAAAACGCTTTAGTTCCAAAAGATAGGTGCGCTTGTTTCCAGTGGCAGGGGCAGAAGCAGGACCACGACCGGCATACCTACAAACACAAACGCCATTAGTAAAAACAGAGATGGCTGGAAATATCACAGCTTTATATGAGCAGAGAAGAGTTTACCAGACAGGCTTGGCACGTTCGATGGTGGTGCGCATGCGGGGCTTGACGTAGTCGTAGTAACCCTGGTTTTTATGCTCCTCTTGACACCAGACCAGGTCAGCGTTGGGATATTTCTCAGTCTCAGCTTTCACCAGGTCAAAGGGGAAAGGAGAGAGCTGGGGCGAGAAATAGACAGAAAGTCTTTAAAACGTTACAAGCAATCGGACATATAACGTAAAACGTGAAAGCAGTGTTACCTGTTCGATGCGAGTGATAGCCACAGAGTTCTCCATGTTGCGTGCTTTGCGCTCTCGTGTAAGCTCGTAATACACCTTTCCTGTGCAGAAAATGACGCGCTTCACCTCTGAGGGGTTTTCGGTCGCAACTCCATCGTCTGGGATCACACGCTGAAAGTGAGTCCCTGAGAAACGCACAAAAAAACAAAATAAAACACTTAAAATGACTAATTATTTATGTTCGCAGTAAGAAAATCTTGTTATAGGTAAGAGAAAGATATTTGAAAGAATGCTTGTAACCAAACAGTTCTCGGACCCCACTGACTACCATAGTAGGAAAAATGACAATGTTAGTCAAAAGTGCCCCAGAACTGCTTGATTTCCTACATTCTTCAAAATATCTTTTGTGTTCGACAGAACAAAGAAATTCATAAAGCCATTTTTTCTACTATGGTAGTCAATGGAGTCCAAGAACTGTTTGGTTACAAGCATTCTTCCAAATATCTTTCTGTGTTCATCAGAATAAGGAATTTAGGATTGGAACAACTTGAGGGTGAGTAAATGATGATGATGACAGAATGTTAATTTTTGGGTGAACTGTCCCTTTAAGTGAATTCCTCAGTGTTTCAACTGATCACAATTACAGGTAGTTTCTTACCTGGTAGCATCTGATCGAAGTTGGATTTTGCCTCTGGATGGCGCAGCAGAGATTTAGGAGTGAAGATGATGAGCTAAAGAGAAAGCAAGCACAGTTCTAAACCATTCAAAATCAATTCATTTAAACAAACAATTGGTTTGCTGAATCATTTGATGGTTGTGATGCTGTCAAACAAGTAAACTCACAGGTTTCCTGAAGGGAAGAAGGATCTGCCTCCTCAGCACATGGAAGTAGTTGGCAGGAGTTGAACAGTTCACAACAATCCAGTTACAGTCGTACAGCTGACGCACGGCAAAGTCATCGGTGATTTTCTGCAGGGGAACAATTTTGGGTAAATTAAGTTTCTAGTTGGATGATAAAATTATAGTGTGGACGAAAAACAGGACAAGTCTGTGCGGAGTCGATAGCCGTTCTACTCTGCTACTGTTGTAAATTAATATTTGTTGGAATTTCCTCCATTGTGAGCATGGAACTTGTGGGAATGTTCAAGATTGTTCACAATGTCTGTGCTCAATTGTATACCCTGATACTAAAGATTTTATTGCTCCAGAGACAAGGAAATGTCAGTTAATGAAGATAAATGGCAGGTTAGCGAAAGAAATGTTGGACAGGTGTGGACAGTCTTACAGGATTGAAGTCAGGGTCATCATTGCACATCTGTAGGAAGCGTTCTGGTCGGGCAGATGAATGTTCTGGACCCTGCAGGGAGAAAGCAAAAGACGATTATCAAAAGATTAGAGAATGAAGGTAAAAGACTCATTATAAATGTGACAAAATGCAATGAAATAAAAATCAACATCAATTTATTTAAACGAAATGATTCACTGAAAAAATGAAAAATCTGGAAATGATTTACTTCTGTCTGCATGTCAAACTATATGACTCATAATAGTTGTTTATTTGGAAAAGGATTGGAGCTTTAAATTACAAAAAAAAGTAGCATACATGTATGGGTGGTATAAATGATTTGTGCTACACTGCAAATTATTGAAAATATTAAAAACATTAAAATACATAATAATACTATTATATTCAAAGATATTAATATTATATTAATTTACTACAATAATGATCTAATAGGCACACATTCATGAGTAAGACAATAATCAGTAAGAACCGCATTTTGGCTCAGTTTTTTACTTTTTGAAGTCAAATAAATTATTTTTTGGGCATTTTTGGAATCTGACAGCTTTAGTCCCTATCCATTTTTAGAACAAGAAATTGGCCACACTTTTCATTGAAAAAGCCATAGAGGTTATAAACGACTGTGATTTTCATATTTTCTTTCAATACAATCATAAAGAGACCAATTATCAGAAACCGATGAATCATGGGTAACAGTCTTACCATGCCTTCCATGCCATGTGGCAGCAGTAAGACAATGCCGTTCTGGCGAACCCATTTGGCCTGTCCTGGACAGATGAACTGGTCTATTATACACTGAGCGGTGTTATGGAAATCTCCAAACTGAGCCTCCCATAGAACCAGGGCATTGGGACTGGCCATAGCAAAGCCCAACTCAAAACCTAAAGACATGATAGAAAAATGTCAGAAATACCCCACATCTTTTATGAGAATCTGCGTTTCATTCCACTGCAGAGAAACTTCTGTGAGTGTCTGGATACCTAATACTCCATATTCAGACAGGGAGCTGTTGCAGACCGTGTAGGGGGCTTGGTTAGGGGAGACATGGTTCATGGGGATGCAAGTCCTCTTATCCACATTCTGATCGTGGAGGACGTGGTGACGGTGACTGCAAAGACAGCAACACAAACAACATGTCAGTCAAATTTACACTGGATCCTACAAATAAGTTTAAAATATTTGTCTATTTAATTCAAGGGTTCTCAACCTTTTTGAGTCCAAGGCCCCCACTATATTTAACAATATTCAAAGGCCCTCAAAAATTCTACCCAATACAATATTTCGGAGCTTGACATTAACTGGAAAAGTGTTTATTCATTATAAAATGGCCAAATAATAAGAAATTGTTTTTTAAAGGGGTCTTATGGTGCGAATACGTGTTTTTCTGTGTCTTTGGTGTTTTATAAGTTGCCCATGCATGTATTAGACTATTCTATCTAAAGCGAATGCTCACCCAGACCTGCCTGAAACGCCTCGTGTAACCACACCCCCACAAATCCATGTCAGTTCGTTCGTGGTATGATTTGACTAAGACCGCCCAAATGTATACGCAAGTCAGTACTGTCAGTACAATTGCTTTGGAATTGCAAATATGGTAAGAGGCGTTAAATTTCCGTCACACGCTTGCAGTATTCGACCAATCACTACGCACTGGTTAACTGGCCAATCATAGCACACCTCGCTTTTCAGAACGATGAGCTTTATAAAAAATCTGCGTGTTTCAGAGAGGCGGGGCAAAGAGGAGATACAAACATGCACGGTATGTGGAAAATACAGCGTTTTTAAACCTTAAATCGTGTGTACACATTGCATTACATCGAAAACAAACGATAATATTCGTTTTAGCCGCGTCATATGACCCCTTTAAATGTATTTCAATGCTCATTAAATTATTAGTGATCTTGAGGCCGGCCCCCTTAGAAGTCAGCTTTGGTCCCTTGTGGACCACGGCCCCATGTTAAGATCCACTTACTTTAGTTAAACGTTTACAACAGTGGAAATGGTTTTGCTGGTCATTCTACCTGAAGGTTCCTCTCTCCACATCTTGCCCGCTAAGGCGCACATGGGTGCCCTCTTTGAGCAGAGAGCCGAAGGCCATGTACTCTCCCAGAGCCCAGTCCACGGTCCTGTTTTTGATCATGTCACCACGACCCTTTAAAATACGACTTAAACCTGTACGTGAGGCGGAAGAGCAGATTATTACCATTTCAGAATACATCAAATGTGGATGCATGACCGTGCGTGTGCAGTGTACCTCCGTGAATAGTGAAGTCCTCCACAGGTACTGATGACGCCACTTGTCCAATGTGGGTGAGATCTTCCTCTGACAGGCCGGTAGATGTGCAGCTCATGCTCTTTGGCTGTCCGTCAAGAGTGAAAAAACCTGAAACAGCGATGTTGTAAAGTCTACAAACCAAACCTCGGTAAGGTTTTCTAATAAAAGCGCTGCCTGTGACATCATTTAAGAACTCACCAGGCCAGGGGGAGTCCAGCCAGTGCTTGATGTGGAGAATCTTCTCATCTTTTGAACGCACATGAGCTTCCTCACAGATTTTATCATACTTCGCGATTTCCTCCTGCGGACCGAGAAATTGTTTAATATTCGGTGCTTTTGAACATCATTCAGTAAAAACAACCCCACCCGCAATAAATGTTTTTAGCTGAAAATGGCCCATAATAGACAACACACCTCATACTCCTGTCGTGTGACGGCGCCTTCTGCGATGAGCTTCTCAGCGTACTTCTGTAAGACTCCTTTCTGCTTCTTGATTTGTTTGTACATCAGCGGCTGTGTGAACATTGGCTCGTCCATCTCGTTGTGGCCATTACGGCGGTAACACACCTACAGGGAAGATACGTGTCAGAAACATTATTTATTATGTTCATTTATAGCATTATTACTGTAAAACTAGATTTTCTGTAAGTCACAACACCTTACCAAGTCCACCACTACATCCTTATGGAAGGTTGCTCTCCACTCCGCTGCCACCTTACACACATACATGACTGCTTCGGTGTCATCGGCGTTGACGTGGAATATGGGGGCGTTGACCACACGGGCGACGTCGGTGGGGTACGGAGAGGAACGTGCCATACGGGGATCTGTTGTGAAACCAATCTGAGGAAAGAGACGAAGGATGGATTTCAGAGGTCAGAGTGTTTGTTAGCACGTACCATCAGGCTGTCTGTGTACCTGGTTGTTGACCACCACGTGCACAGTGCCATGTGTGCTGTAGGAAGGCAGATCGCTCAGATGGAAGGTTTCGTAGACGATGCCCTGACCTGCAAATGCAGCGTCACCATGCAGCAGAATGGACATTACCTGAAACAAAGACACACAAGAAATATTAAATTCTGTTATTAAACACTTAAGCTGCGTCCTAAAAAAGCATTCTATGACATTCTATACCTTTCGACCGTTAAAACAGTACGCTTTTTAGGGGTGACCCCGAATCGTCGAAGATTCGATGCTTCGATAGTCCGATTCGACTACCAATCTCACAGTCGAATCTTCGCAGAGGTGTTGTACAATGGGGATCATGCCATTTTGGTTATATGGGCAGTGACGTAGCAGACGGGCACGCATTGCGCTGCCAAAAATATTATTTATGATGTAAAGAAATGGGACATTTTTAGGGTTGGGTACTGAAACCCCCGGCGCATATGAGTGCGAGGTCTGGCTATGACTCAGCGCAGGATCGCGTCTCTCCGCGTCCTCTGTGCTGCGAGACCGGTATAGAGAAGCAGCACATTCTGCACGCACCCGATGATGACTCGCAAATGAATGTGTACACCGTTTCCAAACATTTGTCACTGTCTGAATGTTTGGGCATTTAAATATGAATTAAATATTATTTCTTATAAAGGTATACTCTGTTCTAAACAAATTCTGTAAATTAATGTGCTATTGTTTTTTGGTGCATCAATGTTAAAATGCACCCTTAACCACCTGGTGTCGTCCCCACACACACGCGCACACACCGTTCTGGTTTACTATCTCTGTGGGGACAGTCCATAGGCGTAATGTTTTTTATACTGTACAAACTGTATATTCTATCCCCTACCCCAACCCAACCCCTAAACCTAAAGATCATAGAAAACTTTTTGCATTTTTAGATTTAAAAAATATATTGTTCTGTACAATTTATAAGCTTTTTTGCCCATGGGGACCTCAATTTTGGTCCCCACAGTGACACGAGTCCCCATGTGTTGGTGTGCATTCAGGTTTAGGTCCCCACCGGGATATACAAACATGAGCACACACACACACACACACATGTCTGGTTTACTATCTCCGTGGGGACAGTCCATAGGCGTAGTTTTTTATACTGTACAAACTGTATATTCTATCCCCTATCCCTAACCCTAAAGATCATAGAATACTTTTTGCATTTTTAGATTTAAAAAAAATATGGTTCTGTACAATTTATACGCTTTTTTGCCCATGGGGACCTCAATTTTGGTCCCCACGGTGACACGAGTCCTCATGTGTTGGTGTGCATTCAGGTTTAGGTCCCCACCGGGATATACAAACATGAACGCACGCACGCACGCACGCACGCACGCACGCACGCACGCACGCACGCACGCACGCACGCACGCACGCACACACACACACATGTATTGTTTACTATCCCCGTAGGGACATTCCATAGGCGTAATGAGTTGTATACTGTACAAGCTGTATATTTTATCCCCTAACCCTAACTCAACCCCTAAACCTAAAGATCGTAGAAAACTTTTTGCATTATCAGATTTTCAAAAATTATCGTTCTTTACAATTTATAAGCTTTTGTGCCCATGGGGACCTCAATTTTGGTCCCCACAGTGACACGGGTCCCCATGAGTTGGTGTGCATTCAGGTTTAGGTCCCCACAAACATATAAAAACCAAGTCCACACGAACACACACACGTCTGATTCGACTATCAGTCGACTACAGGCAAGACGTGACAATTCTGATTCGACTATGTAAATCCTTAGTCGGGGACACCCCTACGCCCTACATAGTATGAGTGGGAGTAGAATAAATGCATTTCGGACATACTGCATCCGCCATGTTTTATTGTCATCTGACCCGTTTGCTCTTTGACCTATGACGTATTAACAACAACCTGTACGTAGGTGTTACAAACAATTTAATCACGAGAAATTCATTTATCGGCACTTATATTAGAAAACAGACATCCGCCTTAAAGTTTTACGCTATTTTATTTGATTTACTCTTGAAATGTGACCGTTGCTCAGCTCCTGTGGCATCATGGGATAGGGTAGTGTCCATCCGATGCACACTCCCAAATCTCGGCGGAAGCAGTAGACCAGGGCTCTCCAACCCTGCTCATGTGAGCTACCGTCCTGAAGACTGCAGCTCCAACCCCAGTCAAACACACCTGGACCATCTAATCAAGGTGTTCAGGGTTGCTTGATAACTACAGTGTGTTGGAGCTGCAGTCTGCAGGACGGTCAGCTCACGAGGAGCAGGGTTGGAGATCCCTGCAGTAGACCATCCGGCCCGGGTATCTCTCGCCTACTAATAATTAATGCAACATAATATACATCCAGGTGTGTTCTTACCCGATTGCCTTCAGTGTCTCCGCAGTAGAACTGATCTGCTTTAGTCTTCCCCTGTACCACAGGATTCACTGCTTCAAGATGGGAAGGGTTGGCCACCAGCGAGAGGGTAATGTTCCTGTCAGTCACACGATTTATCCTCCTGTGGTACATCCCCAAGTGGTATTTGACATCTCCTGATCCCTGTTTTATAAACACACACATTGAAGCCATATTAGTGAGAACCACAAACTTTGACATCAAAACAAATATTGCTTTACAAATAGGGAGGACCACTTTGAATTGAAAAAATACTGTAGTATACTTACATAGTATATAATAGTAATTTTACTGCAGTATAGTTACGATAGTATTAGCTATAGTAAACTGATTCAACGGTAGTAAACACTGCAGTATACTTCAGTATTTAAATATCGCTGCCGTCCTTGTGAAACCTTGTGTGTCCATTTTTTCAGGAAATGTAAAAAACACTGAGCTTTTTCAATGACTGCATCCTGGGTTGTCAAAGTTGACAAGCCCTTTTTAATATTTTTTATTGGTTAGATCATATTTACAAAACCCAGTGACATAAGAGGTGACTAATAACAATCATTTATGTCAAAAAAGAAAAATCACAAAATATGAAGATACGAGGTTTCAGAAGGACAACAGTGATATTTAATATAGTAAGGTTCAAAAATTTTTTTATAACAGTTTACTATAGTAAGTATATACTATCAAATATTGCCATATTTTTACATGTGATTTATTGTACAGTAAAAAACTGAACACAATCGAATTTGGAAAAAAAACCAAACATTTCATAGGGCCCTACAAATAGTAAAGACTACTTTGACCGTCCTCAAGATGGTTTTCGACTGACCTCATCGGCAGCTTCCAGTTTCGAGTCAAACTGACAGAAGATCTGGTCTAGTTCCTTACGGATCACGTTGGCCAGCACGTTTAGTCGGCCTCTACAGAGAGAGACAAAAGAAAGTGTTTAATGCATCAATGACAACAGAAGTTCACTCCTCAGCACAGTAAGCACTGTATGTACGAGTTGTGCACCTGTGAGGCATGCCCATGATGACCGTGTCTACTCCGTTCTCACTGGATTTGTCGATGATGGTTTTGAGGGCAGGGATCAGACTCTCACAACCCTCCAGACCGAAACGCTTTTCAGACGACCATTTCCTCTGCAGGAACTCCTCAAACCTGCAAAACCAGGAGGAAAAATCACGGACCACCGTTTCGAACATAAACCATCTATCCATTTAACCTCAAACGGACTTTTTGGGTGTAAACTTTATCTCACTGTTAGCTGTGTTTGAGCTACGCTGGCTTAAAAGTATTCATTTTTTATACCGAAAGATGCATTTATGTGCTGTAGAAGTTGAGTGTGTGTGTGTACCTGGTGGAGCGGACCATGCGGGCCAACAGCGTCCTCTTTTCCTCTAGGCTGAACTGCATGACTCCTGGCTTCTCAAACTTCTGTCTGATCCACTGACACTGGTCCAGATCATTGATGAACATAAACTCAACACCTATATGCTGGCAATAAGCCATCTGAGAAACACAACATTGATGAAGAGACCCTGTGCACAAACCATTCATACCATGACAAGGTCCACCATTAGATGATTTCAGTCATTTAATCACCTCCAACCGGCGGATGATCTCTCTGAGGGGAAGAGCGCTCTCCTTGCCCCCGATAAAGGTGGTGGTGGGCAAGCGGAACACTTTGTCCAGATCAGACTCTTCCAGCCCGTAGAAACCTGACAGCCAATAAGAGGCCATGTCCAACCCAACCCAGAGAGAGAGGCGGGTGGAGAAAGAGAGGACGACAAAGGGTCAACAGGAAAGACAACAGATGACCAGCACAGGTGGCAAATTAGATAATAAGGTTAATAATAAAAAAATGAAAGAGGGTTAATAAATGAATGTAAAAGAAATATGACAAATAAAGAGAGAACAAAAACCAAGCACATGCGAGTTAGAGAGTGAATGAATAACAGGGATTCATTATTTAGATGAGAAACAAGGTGGCCATGCAATACAGATATGTCCAACCAGAACGGAAACCAAAAAGTTATAAGTGCAACACGGAAATCATTAACAGGAAAACCAACATGGTGCAAGAGTTTTAGTATGTGGATGGAAAAGGAGAAACAAGAGAGTGAAAGAAACAGAACAGAATTAAGAACAGGCAAAGAATAATGTGAATAATGAGCAGGAGAGATGGGTGGATCATTTGGGGGTTGAAATAAAAAAGGATAAACTTGATTAACAGCATTATCAATACTTTTGTGTTAATAATGTTAGTTGCATTCAATACATCCCCAGGTTAACACTACTGCATGGCATAGCATTAGCCATATTAGCTCCAAGAATTCCTTTAAAACATTGAAATAAGTTGAATTTATCTTTCATGAATAACAAGGATGATGAAGAGCAATAAATGATTCTTATATGTACTGGGGCCTGTTTCAATAAGGAGGTTCAACCAACTCTAGGTTAAACCTTGAACTCAGAGTTGGTTTACTTAGAAATGAGAAACTTTGAGTTTTTGGTTTCAGAACAGCTGATTTGAGTTAGTTCAATTTACTCTGGGTAGGCTTACCCTGGGTTAAGCACGTGCACCACGACTATAAAAAGCCATCATCAATGGAGCTCCGATATTACGATTCACCATGGCAACAGCACCAAAAAAAGCAACATGGCGGCAGAAAGCACATGAGAGTGAGGCACACTTTCCGCTCGATTTACTGATGTCCTGAAAATGACTTAATTTTAAATTAATAAATTGATACCAATAAACAAATAAATTAATCATTAAATGAATGAAACAACAGAAATAATAAAAAAATCGTATGTTCTCACTCGCCATGAGTGCTCTAGTTACGCAAGTAAGACGTCATGGTGTATAGGACACCTGTAGGGCGTCAGACTCTCGTGCAAAGTTAGACTGATCGCCGGTTCGAATCCTGCTCTGAACAGATTTCACTTGGAATGGCTGCATGTCAAATTTACTTGTTTATTACCTTTATCGCTTCATTTCTGCATGTATGTCTGTATTTATTCATTTCTTTATTCATGCACTTTATTTATGTGTAAGGATGGATGAGATATATTTTGATACATCTAATTCACTGTAAAGAAAAACGGTAGTTTTAATAAAAATGCACAGGGAAATGACAAAATTCCACTCGGTGCTCTCCTGAAATCAAAGTACATTCCAATGAATGAATGCAGCCTCTTCATGAATCCTCTATAAAAGCACATATGACATACAGTATAAGTCACTGAGATGGTCTCTGTGTAATCAAAATGTGTGCCATGAATGACTGTATTAATGAATGAATGGATGAGTTACACCACTTGCGCTTTAAAAGGGGGAGGAGATCGAAATAAACTCTGGGTTTACCAAAGAAAACCTGCTCCCGACCAGGTTAGGTTCACAGAGTAAGTTACTATGGTTACTGACTCTGAGTATAAGATACCTCTCCTTTAGAAACGGGCTTGAGTTACCCCGCTTTCTCAGGTTTGACATACATCACATTCTGAAACGGAAAACCCAGAGTTTCCCTCATTTCAGGGTTAATATACTCAGAGTTTTCACTAAACCTCCTTTCTGAAACGGGCCCCTGGACAGTTCAAAGTCTATTCAGTTGTGTAATGGACCGCTTATGAGGCCGTTTTTGACTTCAAACAGACATTCAGGTGACAAACGCTGTGATGTGATCAACGGTGGGGGTCAAATATCCGATTCCTTAAGGGAACAGTTCACCCAAAAATGAAAATTCTGTCATTTACTCAACCTCGAGTTGTTCCAAACCTGTATAAATGTCTTTGTCTTAGTTTTGAATTATAGCATTGAAATATTTTGTTAGTTTGAGTTATAGCATTTATGATATGTGTTTTGTAGTTTTAATGAGAATTCTTCTGTATTTAATGTCGGATTTAGCAGTCAAGACTGTAAAGTGTTAGAGAACTTGTGTGCCCAGATATGAAATTATAATGGGATTGTGAAGATTGCTTAAAGTTCACTTAAATATAATAAATGTTAAAATTGACAGCTCTCAATTATACGCCAATGTTTAATGGTTATAACTAATGTTAAAATTAAGAAAAAGAATATATAGCTACATCAGTAGTAGTACTGATATCAGTGATGCAGGTTTTTATTCATAAAATGATGGCATTAAAGAAAGAATATTTAAAAAATTGAACTATGTTGTTTCTAAATTAATTTGGAGATTAATTGTGAAATTACTAGAATCTAAAAGTATATTCTGAAACATGAATGTTATGTATGGTTAATCAGAAAAGTATGATTAATTAATTCGTTTTTTTTAATCGATTGGCGGCACTAAATCTTAATGATTCATTCAAGACTAGATGAGAATAACAAGGCATTAATGATACATAAACAAATAATGCCCTTTTTATCATTTAAATAGTCATTCAGTCACCCAAAGAATATTGAAAAGTGACCATTAAAGAGCAAAATCACATTTCTAAAACAAAAGCACTGTTTTTACACTGAAAAGATGTTGGTTCATCAAAAGCTTTTAAATATGGACCCAGTATCATCCACACAAATGCTGAATTAAACTTTTGGGTTGTAACATATTGACACTTTTAATTTTAATATATCACGCAACAGCACTAATAAATATAATTCGAGTCGACCGCCTCGCATAGCATTAGCCATATAAATGCCAAGAATTCCTTTAAAACATTGAAATAAGTTGAATTTATCTTTCATGAATGAACAGATCTGTGGAAATGAATATTGGTTTAATTGATGTTAATACAGTACCAAGAAAAAGCAAAAGTGCTACAATCCCACTCCTGTGATGCATTAAGCTGTACTTTGGTACTGTAAGGTCAGTAAAGACGGAAACTGACCTTTCTGTGGATGTTTAGCAGCGGTGCATGTTTAGGCAGCCATGCACCTCAAGGCATATGAGAGAGCGTGTTAGAGATCAACCTAGTTAGAGAAAAGCTCCATGTGCATAAATGATAGGAGGGGGAAAAGAGAGAGAGAAGACAGAGGCCGAGCAAAGAGGATGTTCGTGTTTCTAAGCACATGTGTGTTTGTGAGTGATAGAGACGAGTCTGTGTGTGTATGTGGAGAGATTCCAAGAACCCAGAAACCAGTAAAACTCTTCTGAAGCCACATCCGAAGCGAGAGGGCAGCAAAGCCTCCGAAAAGCACTTCACACCACCATAACCTCCCAAACACCAGAAAACACAAGCATTCTGAACAGATCACACAAACGTACACATCCCACCCAAATAACCTCGGAGAAAAGCAAAGGTACACATTTTGTGTGTAAGTGTGTGTGTGTTGAATTTTAAAATGGATTACAGCAACATTTTGTAGTTTTTTATTTGGCCTAAACACGTTAAAATCACTTAAGGCCAGAACTGCCTACTATTGTATGTTCATAAATTCATGGCACAAAATAAAATAACCTGTAATATTCTTTTAACATGTTGTGTGAGTGTCCAGGCAGAGATTACAGAAGTTTTGAGAATATTTATGTGGGGTGTTGAGCCATTCACCACAGCGCCAGCATAACAAACAAGACAGATTCACAGGCATTGAAAACCAGGATCTCTTTGTCTTGTAGACGGATTTATATGCTGCTACAACAATGCCACGCAAGAACAGCCACCAAATCTACATCACTCTTACTGTTTGCTATGGACAGCTGTTTAGAGCACATGAATTACCCTTTTCCCAATTACAGGTTTGAGAAATTTCTGCAAAGTGAAACTCAGACTCTGTAAAGCAGGGTAAAAAAAACAGATTTACAGTTCTGCATATTAATTACAGTTTGGCAAGCATCAGCAAATCCAGAAATCTAAAATGAGTGTAATAATAAAATGATTAACATCTACAGGTCAACAGTCACCTTTCTAAATTTACTTTGCTAGATCCCGCTATCTCCAACAACTTACTAAAAGCATACTATCATGCAAAACAAAAACTAAGTACAGCTGAAGCATTATCTATACTATACTAAAAAAATATTATTTGTCCATCTCTGATGTATTACTGATAACATTGTGCACAGACACGCATATAAAACACTGTAAAAAAACGTACTTCTATAAAATTTTATGAGTTTTTTTTTTTGCCAGATTTTATGATATTTTTTATTTTTCATGTATTTTTGAAACAGGGTCCGTCAAAATACATAAAAAAATGCTCATTTACAGAAACAAAGAGGAAAAAAACAAGAATGTTATTTTTATGGTATACTGCATTTCTGGCACCCAGCTACCGGAAATTTTGTTTTTTACCGTTTTTTACAGTCTATTTTTGAAATGCAGTCAAAAACCATCAAATTACAGAAAAAGCCTGCAAATTTACAAGAAAACAGGAAAAAAAACATGTTTTCTACATGAAATGTTACAGGAGAAAACTTCTTTTACTGAATATTTCTGGCTCTCCACATACCAGGAAAGTTCAGCTTTCTTACAGTGTAGTTATATATCACTGTAGGATTTTATTACCCACTAACGAACATTTTAAAACTGAATAAAAAATAAAATCATTTGATATTATTAATAATTTATTAACAATATTTAGAAACCATTACACAACATGATGTTTTTAGCATTTAAAGGCTTACAGCAACAAAATCTTATGCTACAACATAAATGAATTGGTTCTATTTTCAAACAAAGTCAGTCCATCTGAGCACAATGTCATACATCAGGTTCAACGTTGTGTGCAAGACTAGGATTATAAAGCTTGACTAGAATACTCTTCACAGAGTTTCTTCTGCATTCTAAATGACGAATTCATTTTCAGAGAGATGTTTCCTCAAATACATCCATAAATATCAGTTACATTTGAGTTTTTCCCTTACAGACAAGTGGCCGCAAAGCTGCCTAACACTGCCAAAATCAACACACACAAAACTCAAAAGCCACTAAAAGCTACAACTGCTACTAAAACATAGCATTAAACAGCAGAGGCACAGATTAGCATGTCATCAAGGCCTACCTCCAATGGTAAGAGCACTTAGACGCTTCTTGACATGTGTAAGGTCTGGAGAGGCAGTAACAGGGAAGAGAAATCCACTGGGAGTTAGTCATACTCAACCCCTTACAATGGCCAATCCCCCCAAAAAACACTAAACAACCCTGAAGACAAGTTAAGTTACGGTGCTAAACAACTGCACTAATGGAATTAGGCTCACTGAGGTTAACACATCTGATATCTGAGACTCTCGGATATAATACTGCGAAATTTCACCACATCACACCAAGCAACAAACCAAGCGCATAAATCAATGTGGCTTCCAAATCTTATGCTAATGAAGCCCCACAAACAGCCAGACAAAGCCAAGTCTAGTCCCCAGACACAGCACATTACTTCAATTGTATTGACCATTCTGCACTCTTATAGAATGTTATTTTTCTTTAAAAAGTCCACGTTGAGTGCAAGTCAAGACTAGGGCTGGACGACATGGCCAAAATTGATATTGAAATATATTTCTTCATTTCGGTCGATACGATATAATTCAGATAACGATGTGAAAAATATTACAAAAACTAAGATATAAATTGAGAGAACCCTCTGATATGAACAATAAAATGCTGATCAAAATCATTCTAGATGCCAGCAGTGAGCAAAGCTACATACGATAAGAATAACATCTTTTTGTATAGGACTGTACGCTTACCTTGTGTAAGTATCAACTATTAGAATCATGTTACCAATAAAAGAGAAAATAACTTCTCTAAATGTGCTTCAAAGCATAATTCCATAACTTCAAAAAGTGCTTTAAAGCATGGGCGTATCTTCAAAGCTCTACTGGGGCACAGGCCTCCCATTACTGGACATGTTTTTCTGACCCGCGCAGACATGGATTTCTACGGTTGATGTCCAGATGCGTCGCTTTTACAAGCATTAGTAAGTTGCAGATCTGTTTTGTAAATGAATATGTGGACAAAAATGATCAATGTTAAACTCAAACTAGAGATTTATACTGGGGCACGACGGAGTGCCGCTCCATAACACCGCGGAGCAGAGCGAGGGCTCAGACCCGGACGTGTAATGTGTATTGAAATGTGGAAAATGTGTTTAAAAATCATATCACCGTTATTGAAATAATTCTATTGCGATTGATATTGTTATCGAATTATTGTCCAGCCCTAGTCAAGACCAAAATCTTTTAACTTATTCATTTTCTCTCTGACCACTAAAAGAATAAATTCTCCAGTCTGAAACAGCTACCGTACCTTTAAGATATCTATATGTAAATGATGTCTGTTATGAAAGCTAACTCTTTAAGTGAAATACACGTGAAAACGTTCTGTTTCTCTATGCGTCTGTGTTGTACTCTGACAAAGTTTTATTCCAAAACCAACGCAGATCGGGCAGAATATCATTTGAGTATCACAGAGGATGCATTTGATAGTGACATCGGACTGTAGATCAAACTCTACACAGACTATTCTGTTTGCCATTTGTGTGTCCCTCTCATATCACCAAAGCAGAAGAGAAAAAAGGATCTCCCAAATAAGATTATTTGAGCAAATATTATCTTTGCCTTTGGGCATTGTATGATCCAACATACTGTTGCAATTCAGAAAGTGCCAATAATCCTGTTTTCTACGATTGAAAAACAGCAATGCAATGCCCACACAAGCTTACATCGATATACAGCAAAATGAACATTCTGCCAACATGCCTATAACACTCACACAAACATATAAACACATAGCTCAGTGAATCCAGGTAATTTTCCTAAAGCACTAGTTCAAAATGTTAATAATTAAGTAAGGGATAATGTACAGCCAAACGGCTGTTATCACAAGAATAAGCCCAGACAGTGTGATCACGTCATTGTATCACACCGAAGGGGTTTATTCCTGCTGTCTGTCTATTACACGGTGACTTACCTCATAAGCAAGTTATTAAAAGTTGAATTGAAATATTTTTTTAACGAATGCAGACCTTCCTCAATGAAAAACGTTTACTTTCGGTTTTAAGAGAAAACACAACGTTTAAATACCACGAACAGGCAATTTGGTTGAACCATTTGTAAATTTAATGTCATATATGTAATTAAGACATATTTATTTTTTGTGTAATATGTGCTGTGAGAATGATTTGCAGCATCCGGGTTACCATGTGTTATCAGTTTTGAGAGGTTGATATCTGGGAATATCAGACCTTGGAATGTCACGATTGGTCAATCAGAATCAAGCATTCCAGAGCGCTGTGTAATAAGGATTATTATTGTATTATTATGAGAATTACTCTACTTAAAATTTATTTTAGTAGCACGCAGTATTAAAGATTGATTTCACTTTTTTTCATTTAATCAGTCCCATATAGAATCTGCATTTTCATTTGTTCCAGTGATTTTGGAGCAAGTCTAATGAATTCTGCAGGATGCGCAGCCAAATTAGACCTTTTTATTACATATAATGGAAAAGAAACATGCGAAACACCGTAAACAACCACCGCGACTGCAGATTTATTTGTGTCAGTAAGTAATTATTCATTATAATTAGCATTATTCATTTAATTAAGGAGCAAATATCAGATGACCAGCATTACATTTGTAATTTCTAAGATGTTTGTATAGTTAGGTGCATGTTTGTGCATTTGGGGGAAATGATGTCATTAAGGCATCAGAGTTAGTGAGGCCGAAAAGCTCAGCAGTAAGAAGAGAGAGAGTAACACTAGCTACATTACATTTGACTTCAGAAAACCATCTGCCAAACCAGACCTGACCTCCCAACCATCCTTCAGCACTTGGCAAACAGCGTTCAGAAAACAAAGTTGAAAAGAATGAAAACTGGTTTAAAAAGTTAAACAGGGCAGAGCGTAACTTTCAGGATTTCCTAAACTTCATATGGTCCAAAATGAGGTGCAGAAGCAGTTTTCAGAAGCCTTTTTGTGCAACCCAAAAAAGTGCTTCCCAATAGATTCCTGTTGGCCTCCACATCAAGGCGAATCCAGTCACATCACATCACAAAAACATCCAAAAGTGCATTCCAGAAAAGCTGGTGAATTTCAGCTAGAAAGATCTATACACCAACTCTCATAGAAAGCATTTTTGACAAACAAGTCAAATCTAACCATTAAGTGTCGGTCATTCGTAACTCCTCACCAAGTTTATCCGATGACGTAATAATGTCAGTGGGAACGCACGAATCCAGATCAGCATCCATAATCCCAAGTGGGTCCAGCTGTGCCACATGGTGACCACGTATCTACAGGAGACAAGAGGTCCCCCACAAACATGGGGTCCGAACGCAAATCCACCCACAAGGGAAAGATACAGGAAGAGGGGAGAACGAGAGCACAGAGGTGGCAGTGTAGAATAGCAAGAATTATGATGTGGGAAATGTGTTTGAAGATGAAATGAAGGGGAAAGAGGAAATGGGAGAAAAGGGAAAGATAGAGGGAAGGGGAAAGCGACAATCACACAAAACAGGCTCATTAATGGTGGTCTGTTGAGCTGGGGGGACAGAAAACATTTCTCACCAACATGCTGGAACCCAGCAGTTACTGGGGCCTCGTCAAAATTTACACAACTGATGCCAAGTGGGTCGAGGCTTGCATTGTGATGCCCCATTACCTGGAAACAGGGCAACAGCAGTCACAAGACATGAGGAGCTCACCAAGTAGATGCCATGCGGGGACGTTTAGCCCAGGAACAGGCCCGCATAAGAAACGTATAAGAAAATATAATAAAGGAAATCCCAAATTTGGTATTTGGTACCATTTGGTAAAATAGTTTGATCTGCTTAGTGAGCATTCTCCACAGACCTCCAAATTGTCAAGGTAATATTTACATTTAACATAAATTTAACATCAAATGCATAAACCTCTTACCTTTTAAAAGGTTTGAGCTGCAGACTCGAGCAATGCTGTGATATCAATTTTAAGCATATATTTTCTTAAAAAACACAAACACTCAGGTTTACCCTGAGCACTGTTTGTACCTGATAAGCTCTGATGAGAGACTGGACCGCCAAATGGTCCTCAACCAGCTTCTCCACATTTGGTTGAGCCCCCACCAGAGACTGGGCCTGAGCGAGTCCAGCCAGACTCACTCCCAGTGGGGGAGGACTCTGATAGGCTGTACCTGGTGGGGCACCGGCGTTGGCATTCCTGAAGAAAATGTCCCATGACTGGAGAACAAAAAAAGAACTTCAGGTTGGTCTCTCAAAAAGGTTTAATAGCATTTACTTGAAAATTATACAGGAAGACTGTAATATGTTACATTAATCTGATTAGCTTGACGGTATCACGCATATTTTCTTTCATTGTGGATGGGCAAATTACTGCTGAAAACATGTCATGCCTATTGAGATGCATCACAGCGAGTGTCCCCTCAAACAGTTTCACAACAGTAAAGCTGCCAAACCAGACCTGACCTCCCAACCATCCTTCAGCAGTTGGCAAACAGCGTGCAGAAAACAAAATTGAAAACTGGTTTAAAAAGTTGAACAGGGCAGAGCGTAACTTTCAGGATTTCCTAAACTTCACATGGTGCAAAAAAAGGTGCAGAAGCAGTTTCAGAGCTCTAGACTCATTTATCCCACTGGTCGCACTGGTGTGACCCACTTTCTCAGTTGGTTGCACCAACTTACAGTTTGGTCGCACCCATCATAATGACCTTGCATAATGACCTCAGTTGATGAATCGTTGTGTTAATTTGTCACTATTCATAATAGCACATTCACACCAAGCTGTCATTCAAGTAAAAATATTCTCAAAATGCGCCACGTGAAACTTTGATTCTGACTTCCGACCTTGCTTTTGATTAACGTGTGAAGGAGAGAGAGAGTTCAGAAACCGATGCGTTCGACTTCATTAATCGCTGCGGAGAACGATCGGAATATGACAACAATGTTCCATGAGAGCGTTTTAAAAGCATATGGAGCGCTCTGTCCCATAATGCTTTGATGCCGTTCGGTCTGCGCAACACCGAATGAAGTCAAACACACACTTTAGTTTGGAGACAGAGGGAGTGCACGAGCTCTCTGCTCGCTCTTTCCTGCAATTATCACAAGCGCGTCATTCACCACTCATAAATCACATTAAATGTTAAATAAATCTTTGGAGGGACAAAAATTTGTTTTACACACTCGCACCAATGCGACCCTGTGAAATTTTTCCTCGCACATTATAAAAAAACGATCGCCTTTGCAAGCATTTTGGTCGCAGTCTAGAGCCCTGAGTTTTCAGAAGCCTTTTTGTGCAACCAAAAAAACGTGTTTTCCAATAGATTCCTGTTGGCCTCCACATCAAGGCGAATCCAGTCACATCACAACACAAAAACATCCAAAAGTGCATTCCAGAAAAGCTGGTGAATTTCTTTTTAAACCACTTGAATTACAGCTAGAAAGATCTAAACACCAACTCTCATAGAAAGCAGTTTTGACAAACAAGTCAGCAATCTAACCATTAAGTGTCGATCATTCGTAACTCCTCACAAAGTTTATTGAACCGAACAAGTGATTCATGAGGAACTGTTTCATGTAAAATGTCAGAAAACAACATGACTAGTCAAGATTCATACCCTAAACAGTCATGCGACCACAGACACATTTGCATGTGGAACAAGATCCAGGACACAGACAATAATAGAGTATCTGTACTTCTCAGTGCATTTTAAATTTGGAAAAATGTCGCCTTACTAAATAATAAAGCATAATATTATACTTTCTACTGCATTACATTTCATAAATACATGTTACTTTGTATACTTTTTTACCCTTAATAAGGAAAAAGACTTAAGACAGTAATAGATTTTTAATGTACTTAAAAGTATGTTCTTAACTAAAAAATAGAAACATATTTATAAAATCTAGCAGAGTTTGTTTGTTGTTTGTTTTTGCGGGGTTTTTTTGCTTCCATGACAATTTTTTTTGTCTATTATATGAGGCTTTTAAGAATGATTTTTTTCTAAAAATTTAAAAACTGTATTTGATGTAAGGCTATTAAAAATCTCTTCAAAGGATTTAAATATAGCCGTGTAAAATGTATGATATTATGTTATATTGCTTAATAGTCAGGGGTCTGATCAGGGAGTCTGCCATTTTAAGGGCCGTCTTATTCACAAAATCCTTTGAAATGCATTGAAAAGTTTGTTATAACAATTATAACAATGCAATCAGTAGGGATGCACCGAATGTTCGGCCACCGAATATATTCGGCCGAAAATAGCAAAAAACGCATGTTCGGTATTCGGCCGAATATGTGAAATGGCCGAATAAATTTTACCGAACATGACTCGAGAAACGATCAACTAGCAACCAGCGCAGAGAGAGAGAGAGAGAGACGTGCGCTTTATTAATGCCGCAAACATTTTGGCAGTGTGTGTGTGGAGCATTTTAAGGTGTCAGAGAAAGACACAGCACGGGACTTGCCGCACGGAAGTAAATTTACGAATGAAAGCGTCTTTACCGGTCGGTAACTTGTGGCTATTTCAGACGGGAGCGGGCTGTCTGACAGTAGCCCCGCCGCTCGCGACATCCTTTGACATCATACAGTGGTCGCGCGCACACAGTTCCCTGTACTAAACAACTTGTCAAAGTATGTTCTGTGCATCCCGGCCACGAGTGCACCAGAGAACAGTCAGCTTCTGTGGGCGGAGTTTGGGGGAGAGACGTGAACTGATATGGTTGTCAGTCAGCATCAGTCAGAATTGCTTGCGTTCGGTGTTTTTTTTTCTTAAAATCATTTTGCAACGTAGCCTATAATAATCCAACAGTTTTAGTTTATTCGTATTTTTAGTTTATAGGCCTAATGTGGAATGACAGTTTTTAATGAACTGTTTTGTTGTAGGGGTACAGAGTAACTTACATTACATTCTTTTACCAGTCAGTTATAGGCCTAATTAATATAGGCTATTAAATTTTTTGTTTTAATGTATTTTGTTTTGCTCAATTTTATATTAAGTTGTATTGTATTTTATTGAAAAGCAAGACAAATTTTTAAAAGCAAATTTTGACTATTCAGTTTGTGCAATAGTGAAAAAAATAGCTTAATAAATAGAAGAAATGCAAAAACCATGTTCGGTGTTCGGTATTATTCGGCCTTCGGCCAAGTGTTTCACATCATGTTCGGCTTCGGCTTCGGCCAAGAATGTTAGATTCGGTGCATCCCTAGCAATCAGAAGTGAAACCCGCTGAACAAACTAACTACAGCGACCCTAAGGAGAATTTTCAATTATTTTCTTCCGTAGATCACGATGACCTGTCTAAAATCATTAGATTATCTAAATCAACAACATGCATGCTAGACCCTATACCTACAAATCTACTGAAAGAGATGCTCCCAGAAATTATAGATCCTCTTCTTAGCATGATTAACTCATCTCTGACATTAGGACATGTGCCTAAAGCATATAACGTGGCTGTTATAAGGCCCCTTGTCAAAAAAAACCAACTCGACCCGAGAGAACTAGGGAACTACAGGCCTATATCGAATCTACCTTTCATATCTAAAGTTCTGGAAAAAGTAGTTTCAACTCAATTATGCTCCTTCCTCCAAAGGAATGACATCAATGAAGAATTCCAGTCTGGATTTAGAGCATGTCACAGTACAGAGACTGTTTTGATCAGAGTTACAAATGATCTGCTATTGGCGTCTGACCGAGGTTGTATCTCGTTATTGGTGCTGCTAGACCTTAGTGCTGCATTCGATACCATTGACCACAGCACACTCCTACATAGAATCGAAAATTACGTCGGCATTAAGGGAATAGCTTTGAAATGATTTAAATCTTATTTATCCGACCGTTTTCAATTTGTAGCAATAAACAATGAGGTGTCACGCAAATCGCAAGTCCAGTGCGGTGTACCACAGGGCTCAGTCTTAGGGCCTCTGCTCTTCGCATTATACATGCTACCTCTAGGAGATATAATAAAGCGACACAGAGTTAGCTTTCACTCTTATGCTGATGATACTCAACTTTATATTTCCTCGAAGCCTCATGAAACACAACAGTTCCATCGAATAATGGAATGCATAGGCGATATAAACTTTTTATTACTGAACTCGGACAAAACAGAAGTGTTACTTATTGGACCGAAAACCGCCATACCTAACATCCAAGAATACTGCTTAACTATTGACGGATGTTCCATAAAACCCTCGTCGTCAGCAAAGAATCTTGGCGTTCTATTCGATAGTAATCTGTCATTTGAGAGCCACGTCGCCAACCCCTGTAAAATTGCGTTTTTCCATCTTAAGAATATATCTAAACTACGAGTTCTTACACGTACAAAAAAAGTATGAACATATTAGTGCAATGCTTTATTGTTTTTTTTCTCGATTGGAGTTTTGTGTTCCTCGCCACCGTTTGCATACTGTTTTGCACTATTTGCCTGGCCGGGTGGGGCTGCTTTAGAATTTAAAGTTTTACATAATTAATATTGGATATAGGAATTTATAGTCTGTTTAATATTTGACCTGTGTTTCTCTCTCCATTATCTTAAATGTGTGCGCTCACTGTGCGTGCGTGCGTGTCTGTGTGTGCTTTCACTGTGCGTGCGTGTCTGTGTGTGCTTGTCTGTGTGTGTGTGCGCTTGTCTGTGTGCGTGGGCGTCCGTGTGTCTGCACGTCTGTGTGTGTTAGTACGTGTGCATATTGTGTGTGTGGAGTGTTTTGTATGTGGGTATGTCTGTCTTCTGTGTTTTCACCTTTTTTTTGTTTTTACAGGTACAACTTTAATTGTTTTGCTTATAGTCAATGTGTCTCATGTACAGCTGCTTTGTAACAATGAAAATTGTAAAAAGCGCTATATAAATAAAGTTGAGTTCCCTGGAAATTCCCCCAACGCAATTCAAAAACCATGTTCCCTTATCGGAAAGCATGTGAAACGATACTGATTCATGACCAAGAGAGCTAGCGGGCTGATTAAGACACAGGAACAGAGACATAATGCTCAACAGTGGATCATCTACCCTAAACCAGACGAAACATGGCAGACTGAGCACATTCAGCAAAACAGTCATTAAATTGATCGAACATGCAGCTCAAGACTGTTAAGAGAGAAAGATGCTGCTCCGAGCTGGAGCTTCAAAATTCACAATTCAATTTTACATTCAAATGTTGTATGTATACAGTAAATGTTGAGGTAACTTTACAAAACAAAAGCAAATCTTGACATTCTTTTATCTGGACAAAAATAACCAGCAAATACATAATGACATCAGTCAAGAGCTAGCTTTTTAATAATGATGATGTTGGGGCCTTTTTAAAGCATATGAAGTGTTTTTTTATCAAAGGGGATTTCAAAGGCCTTATTAAACCACTCGACATTTAAATCAAATTTGTCAACAAATTGTATTCATGATGCTTCAAAGTTTATTTGCTCAAATACATCTATTGCATCCTGATTAAACTGCTTGACCTCACTGAGGTGACAATGTCTCAACAGGTGTGATGTTGTCGTCACATAACACGTCCTACACCCAATAGCCTGTCACAAAGATCAGTGTATAATTCAGACATGCACTTAAAGGAACAGTTCACCCAAAAATGAAAATACTGTCATCATTTACTCACCCTCAAGTTGTTCCAAATCTGTATACATTTCTTTGTTCTGTTGAACACAAAATTAGATATTTTGAATGTAGGAACGCAAACAGCTCTGGGGAACTTTTGACTACCATTGTAACTTTTCTATGGTAGTCAATGGTGGGCTAGAAATATGTTCCTCAATGTTCAAAGAAGTTTATACAGATTTGGAACAACTCGAGGGTAAATGAACAACTCTGAGTAAATGATGACAGAATTTTTATTTTTGGGTGAACTGTCCCTTTAAGGCTGGAACACATTACACAAATTTTTTTGCCCTATTTGCAGTCTAGTTGCTGAAACTGAGCACCAGTCTGTAGATTTTGGGCAGTCAGAGTTGACAGATTTCAGATTGCATCCAGTCAGAGAATATCAAAACACTTTTATTGTTTCAAAATTTGTTCAGATTGTAGTTGCGTAGTGTATTAGAGAAAACAAGCCCTTTTGTCAATACTTTTTCTAGTCTGTCTGATGATTTAAGAAATAAAAAAATGCAAAAAAGCAAGAAAAAAATTAAAAACCTGAAAAATTAAATATTGTCATCTTGGAATTATAAATTATCTGACCGTTTTGTCAATACTGAGTTATTCACATATTCTTATTCAATGAGGTTATTTCTAATGTGATGGGTTTTTTTTAACATTGTGTACATTTTGGGACTTATTTAGAAATCAAAAATCGCTTATCTACAGAGTCAAATGGAATGCAAAAACTTTGAAGCTCAATATGTCAAAACTTCTCAGAATGCAGATAGAACCTTATAATTCCAAAGTGGCAATGAGTGATGCAAATGGGCAGGGCATAGAAGGAGCTGACCAACTATACAGAAAATAAAAGATTAAAAGATGAGGAAAAAAGTGAACTTTCAGGTTTACAGAAACAATTCTCTAGAGCAAATAGTGCACCTTGTTTTCACTAACTCTAAAACTACTTCCCAGACAAATGAACCTTAGCACAAATGTCATATTACTTTTCACACTTTATGTGGAATGGATCTATCACTATTTGCATAAGGCAAACAAGATGCTATTTACCCTTTGTGTAAACAGTATTAAACATTACCACACTTGCATTATTTAATTTCTATTATACCTGCAATGCAAAAAAGCCTGCCATATTTAATTACCAGTATGAAAGGGTAAAAATAACAAGTTGGATTCTATTAGTGAGCGAAACATTATCCAAAGATACTCTAAACTTTGTACTCACTTTTAAACTGTAAATTGGTTATTACAATTGATGGATTATTAAAAGGTTATTAGACGTGCAGTGTGTGACAACACCAACTCAATGCTCACAATGAAGCAGCCATGTCAATGTGTCGAGGGAACGGCACGCTCTCGTGACCGGTCTAAAAATACAGCCGAGATCCCAGTAATGTGACCTTAAACACAGACACACGGCTCGCCACACAACGTCTGTAGACAGAGTGAATGTATACTTGCGTTGGGATATTTTTTGAAACTTTTGGCAAGACCCTTTTCTAATAACTGTGGCATGGCAAGCTATATATCTGTTTTGGAATAGAAAGGAGCACACAGAGCGTCTCTTCAATTCTTCTTTGCATAATCCACCTGCAGATCCTCGGCCCTCTTACCTTGTGTACACTCTTGGGATTTTCCAACCACGCATAGTACATCTCCTCGACATAGTTAGAACTTGTTCCATTCAGAAACGGCTCTGCGGCCACCGGTGCCGTGTAGCACCTGAGTTGCTGAAACGTCCTGGGTGTGGCCGCTGGCCTCTGCTGTGATAGGTTTTTGGCAGTCTGTGAGGCCGTGATTGGCCGGAGCCGTGCTGCACAAGTCCTTAAGCGGTGCATCGCAGTCTATTGAACAAGTGCTACACACACTCACAAAGGTAAGGGTGTGAGTTTCTAGACGTCACCACAGAAAAAGAAAGGTGCCAGTCCTCTTTCGCTCAAACGAAACAAGCTTTATAAATTCCTTGATTTCAGGTTCAAGATGGAGCCTCGGCTTTCAGCTTGGTCTGTTTCTTGCACTCTGTGGAGGAAAAAAGACAATCAAAAAAGTGCCACAAAGACTCTATTTTGGATTAACTTTGTTGAAAACTTTTTCAAAAGAATAAGGGTCACACAGGGTCAGAAGTGATACAATCCAGTTGTTAAACTCTAGGTTCCTTTTAGAACTCTTCAAGATCACTCTTGAAATAATCAGACCAAATTAATAAATGGGTTGGATGTTGTGAGAGAATGTTCTCAGCAGAGCTCTGGGAGCGAGAGACACTGACACAGAAGTGTAGTTGCATCAAGCTTGTTTATTTACTCAAAAGAAGCATGTTATATAGAGTACAGAAGAGGCACACAGAAAATGTCTTCAAGCAATCATATGTCTAGGTTTCATCTTATAACTAAACAAGGTAATAAATGACAGCCTTACTGTATGCGCTGTATTATGCAACAGAAAAATGCTTAAAAGGATAGATCACACTCAGCAGCCTTTAAGAGGCCTTGCCTATGTTCATTAGTGCAGGCGGGGAACTAATGTTTATTGGATAGTACATTTCTGACACTTTGAAGGGTTGTCTTGCAACCGATCCTACAATACTTTAAGTCTTCATAAATTTTCATACATCAGATATCTGTTTATGCAGCAAATGTGGTAGGAAGCTGTCATGATTCACGATGGTTAAACTAAGCAGGTGACACGACTTTACGTGGCACAATGGCAGCCACCAGAGCCCAGACAAAGGTCAAAGAGCTTCTGATAAAGACCAAAAGCTCAAAAGAAACAAATGTAACCATATTTTCAAGATACTATGATGACTTATTGATTTTTTTATGAATCCAGACGTTATGGAATTTAAGTGATCATAAATCTGCCGATCGACAAGACCATATAACACTGAGATAAGTGTGGGTATAAGATTTTTGGTGCCTTTACATTTTATTTGTAAAATCAGTTCAAATAGACATCTTCATACATACAAAGAACTGAGGATCAAATATGAGATAAAGACAATGTAGATCCATAAATTGTAAATTTACATGACCTGACTTGTATTAAAAAGGAATGATTATTATATAGCCTATCTGAGATCTGCTCAAGGTTTTGTTGAGTCATGTTATGCACTGACTGTAGTTTAAAACATATGTGATCGGAGGTGTCTTAACCATTTGTGCAATAAATGTCCCTTAACTAAATTATTATTTCTCAACACTTCGCGCTTTTTATTTTTAAAACACTGATTCTTCTTATGTAAGGAGTCCTGATTTAGATCTTGTGCTACTGAAAGCAACCTAACTGTGTCTCATAAAAAAAAAATATATATATATATATATATATATATCTTAAATTCTCTTTTATAAAAGAATAACCATGTGGTTGAAATCAACATAGACCTCCATATCTTTTACCACACGCCTATGTTTTGACCTTGTGTCCCCATCCGCTCATCTCCCACCCACTGCCATGTTTCATTGGTTGATTTTACTTAAGCCCGCCCACCTGACGTGCCTAGAGAAAGGCTAATGGAGAAAGGAAGTGTCAATCATTTTGTCCTTTCGCTACACACATTAGCAGCCCATGCTAACGGTAAAATCAGAGGCCATACTTTCCAATCTCGTCTCTTATGCAATGTAAAAACTGTTATTGCGTGGTTATCATATTGTACCCTTATATCTGTTCAATGTATGAATACAAAAAATTAACATTTCTGCTGTTAACCCAAACACTCTAAGCTACGTTAGCCACAATAATTGGCTAATTTAAGGTCGACTCATAAACGTAGTTTTGTAACTGAACTGTGTAACGTTGAGTATCCATCTGTTAAACTGACAAAAAGCGAACTTTTATGTAACGTGTATTCAGTTAACGTTAACTTTCTGCCACACCAAACACGAGCAAGCTAATTTACAAGAAATCCACTGAGGAACGCGCCCTCTTAGCGCAGTATGCACTTACAATGTCTTCAAATCTTCTCGTGAAGGCGGAGATTGTGTGCATACACGCAACACTACGGGGAAACACTTACTAATATCGACGGCCGTATCGAGTCTGTCGTGCACCGGAGTTGTCAGCGGCTGCGTTGACCCCAAGAGCTGCTGGAGAGAGTGACAATCGCGAGCCCCGGAACAGTTCCGTCATGAAAGACGTCACCCGCCGCTGACGTCATATGTAGGTTTCGCGCGGAATTTTTACTCGTCTCGATAAGAAATAATTCATTCACAAAGACGAGTTTATTTTTGTTTTCATTTAGTATACAGAATTAGTTCTTATAAATATTTGGGTTTATTCTTATTTCCTTCTCGAAATGCATACAGAAATAATTCATTTTTATTAATTAAACAGAATTTACTGCACGTTCCTTATAGACCACTTCACAAGATGTAAACACTGAACAAGAAGCACTTCCAGCTTCATTTTTTAATTATGTTTTTTTAATCTTACATATATTGTTAAATCTTAAAAATATTTGTTTAATATTTTAGTTTTGTTATAAATGTTCTGTTAGTTGTATTTTGTTTAAACAGGAAGTTCTTCTGGACCAGCTTTGTTGTCTTTTGAAGTGGTCTTATGAACACTTCACAAGATGTTTAAAAATGTACTTTACAGCGTATAGAAACATACCAGTGATTTTTATTTTCATAAGCAAAAACATAAATCATCACCATCCCACTATAGGTAGCCCAACATAAAGTGAGTCTTTCCTCAGTCCATTAAACATCAAGCCATGATCAACAGCTGCTTCATCTGTCAGGTACACATGAATGGAAAAACACTGCAAGAAGTGGGAAATCATTCATTCACTCCTATACATTAATATGAAGATATATAAAATAATACTCATAATCAGACATGATTGGCACTTGGCTGAGCTTACTATAGTAAATGTATAGTGAACATGATTTAGCCAAAGTTCAACATGTACCTGGGTCAACGTCTTGGTTAGCCCTGAACCAAAATTCCTGACGGTCAAATTTAGGTTTAGGTTCAGTGCTAATGTTAGACTGGCATAGGGGCTTTCCTTCTACTTTAAGGGCTAGAACTGAGTCAAAACTTGAACTGCTTTGAGCAGTTGAACTGTTCTTGACTGGATTGTTCAAGAACCTTACCAAACCAAACTATTGACCCAGGAACATGCCTTACTCAGCAAAATCAGGACACGCTGTTCTAATGTGAGGATAGTGACTGTCCAATGTGTTCTAAAATATCAGCAGAGGCATGTTACAGCTGTAAAGTGTTTGAGGGTGCATGACTTGACACATACTATACTGAACTATACACATAGTCTACTCGGTGTGGTATTAATCTCATCACAAAGACATTTGCCTTTCACAAGTTGATAAACATGCAGGCAAAAATGTCTTTTCTGTCATTGACACAGTTTCAGCCAGGAAGAAACGTTGTAGCATAGTATGTAAGATCATGCATAAAGTCATTTAGCCCTTTAAAATGACAGGAGAGAAACGTACAACGTTGTCTTCATTGTTATTGTTGTTTTCCGTATAAAAAAAAAGAACGTAACGGCACAATAAAACCAGCAGTCAAACAAGTTAGTTTCAAAAAGAAGTATTAACCTGACATTTGCCTCACGGGACAGAATTTCACATGGCAAATAAAGTAAAAAATAGATTTTCTATAAAAGTCCTGTATAAATAAAAGCATGTAAATAAAACTGTATACATGGTCAAATTAAAAATTTAAACACTATGTTGGGCAGCAACAGTATCAGATTATAAAAAAACAAGGTTACTTTATGAATTTAGTCTTTAACACAGGAAAGCACCGTGGCATTAAAAAAACTTAAATGCGAGTATAATACTCCACAGTGCACAGAGAAGGATTTGCAGTTACCACGGGCCATTTAAATACTCTTAACAATAACCTTGTAAATATCTTAGGGATGCCTAGGAAATTAAATTACAGCGTTTTTCCTTTCCACATGACAACAGGTAATGTTGTCAGTAACCACAATCGATTGATTTAGAATGCATTGCACACACACAAAAAAGGGCAAGAGGTTGTAAGAAATGAACACCTCTAAAGCCAGTCTAAAACCAAAGGGTCTCTGTACATTTTCCATAAACAGTGACTATTCTTGAAGTGCAATTGGTCGCAGTGGTCCTATTGAGTACGTAAGAAATCAAACGCAATGAAGGAGATCTGCCTGCTCAGAGACACCCTGAACTCTGTGATGTATTGCGAGTTGAGGTTCCTTTCACGACAGTGACCGTCTCTCTGTTTGATGGACAGTTAACAGCTGTTCACGGACGGAGAGGTGAAGAAGTGGGGGAGAGGAGGGGGTTTGACCACCTGATACCCGCTTGGCTCCACCCACTGCATATTTCACAGTTGACTCGTCCCTCTCCATGAAGAGACAGATATGCAACTGTTATACTGGAGGTGCGGGTGCTGGTCTTTGAGGCATAAGTTGTTGGGTGGGAGCAGGTGGTCTGTGATAATAGAACAGAGAAAAAAAGAATTTAATATTGTGGGCACATTTAAGGTCTTAACAGGGAACGTTCTTTGGAATGAACTTTGGATAACATTCTCCGAAAGTTCCCTCAAAGGGATCAAAAAGGTTCTTGCTGTAACGTTAAGGGCGTGTTTACACTTTTTTGGACAAGAAAACTTCAAACTTTAAACTTAAAAATAACTTTATAAATTAAACTTTATTTTACACAAAAATATGCTCCAACCGGTGTTTCGGCCGCCATTTTTTTTTTCGAGCTCGATCCTGCTCGACCAATCACCTTCCTCGAATGTTGTTCTTGTTGTCATGGAAACGACAGGTCTCGCTACTCGCTTGTCATTGGTCAACTGTCGAAAAAGTGCTTGACGTAGGGCCTTTTTTTCAGAAAAGCTGAACTTTTTTCAACTTCAAAAGGCACTCTGAACTGCAAAAAATGACGCGGGCGGTAGCGTTTAATAAAGCACTTTAAAAGCGTTTTTGAAAGCATGGTTTACTCCATAGGATTATAATGTAAAACAGATGCTGACAGCTTCAGAAAAAACGCCAAGTGTGAACATAGCCTAAAAGAGCATTTTATCAACTTGTGTCAATTTCTAAACGTTCTAAAAACATTGGTATAAAATCTTATATATTTAGTGGAATGTTTAAAACATGAAACAATGTTTTTAAACTAAACAGGAATGTTGGCAAAACATTCTTAGAACATATTTTTGAAAAAACTACCGTGAAGATAGAGGTGGTGGCGGTCTGGTGGCATAAGATCGAACAGAGGCAGATGTATTCGTCCGGACCACCTAAAAAAGACAGATCTTTATTGAAACCTTTCCTAAACATACAATTTATGCTTACAGCACATTTTCCGAACACATATTTTGAACTCGTGACATGACTAAAAACATTCAGCTGTACAATAGGCAATTTAAAACTTGAAAGCTTTAACAGTTAGCTTTAAACGAAAGTGTTAAAATAGGAAAGATTGTGTATGCCAAGCTATGGTTAGTATAGGAGTAAACTAGAGAGAATGTTATTAGATATTCAGGCAGTGATTCCAACCTTGTTCACCTGAATGCCAATTGAGATGCAGCATCTGTGCCTTCTTGACAGTATAAATATTGCTTAAGCCCTGAAATGGGTCACATCAGAGAGACGACCAAAATGTGTAATGTTTGGGGACCTCAAGGAACAAGGTTGGGAGCCACTGTTTTATAGGAAATTATACAAAAGACAAAGCACAGGCACTGAAAGAAAGGTTACAGGCACTGCCGAAAAGCAGAGAGGGAACTGCGTAAGCAACAGAGGGAGAAATGCCCCTCAGTACAAATGAAAAGCCCTTCCAAACATACAGTATGCAGTTATTTACCTCTGCTGGTGGCAATAACTGAGCCTGGTGCTTTACCATAGGAAAAAAAGAGAGGAGGCCGGTCAATATCTTTATACCAGCAGAATGTCTATCTTCTGTCTTTCATCTTAAAGGGGTCATATGACGCGGCTAAAACAAATATGAACGTTTGTTTTCGATGTAATGCAATGCATATACACGATTTAAGGTTCAAAAACGCTGTATTTTCACATGCCGTGCATGTTTGTATCTCCTCTTTGCCCCGCCTCTCTGAAACGCGCGGATTTTTAACAAAGCTCATCGCTCTGAAAAGCGAGGTGTGCTATGATTGGCCAGTTAACCAGTGCACAGTGATTGGTCGAATACTGCAAGCGTGTGATGGAAATGTAACGCCTCTTACCATATTTGGAACATCAGGTTCCAAAACAATTGTCTGACAGTACTGACTTGCATGTACATTTGGGTGGTCTTAGTCAACTCATACCCCGAACAGATGTAGATTTGTGGGGGTGTGGTTACACGAGGCGTTTCAGGCAGGTCTGGGTGATCATTCGCTTTTAGATAGAATGCATCTTTTGTTTCCGACACTTTCATTTTTGCAATTTAACATGTCTAATACATGCATGGGCAACTTATAACACACCAAAGACACAGAAAAACACATGTTCGCGCCATATGACCCCTTTAAATACTTTAAGATTCTGAAGGTTTAAAACATGTTTTTATGTTACGCCCTTCTTTTTTTTTAATGAACATTTTTTGTTGCGCTACCCATTTACAAACATTTGTTTAAACAACAGACACAATAACAGATTTATTACATTCTTTATATATTAGTTATTCTTGATTTAATTGAGTTTGTTACTGCACAGTGTTCATCCATATATAAGAACAGTAATATGGGTTAGTTAAACACTAGTTCTATAGTTAGATTCATGTTAGCAGTAAAGTAACAGTATCTCAGTTTGTATTGCTGTGTGTTTTGCTGACTCACCCCATCCTTTACTATACTGTTAGGGTTTCCCCGCTGGGACACAGCAGTCTGCGGTCTGCTGTCGGCTCTGAGAAAATAAAATAAAAACACTTGATCAATGTGTATTCCATAAACATCTAATTAACAACACAACAGTTCTTCAATACATTTCAAATGAAACAAAAAACAATTAAATGTGCATCAGAATTCAGATCCAGCCATGAAACTGAAACTGCAATGTGGTCAAAATAAGACATTCGGCTAGAAATAATGTAATAATGACATCATTACAGTGCCGTAGTGTCATTGGCTATGAAAGCTCATGCATATATTACTTGCATATAAATGAACTTATGGATATTTCGCCATTTTTTTGTGAATTGTGAATAAATATTGTTATTCAAACATCTAGTTGTAGTTTATCATAGTTAAATCATTCTCAACTGCTAGAATCAAATTGTATCCGTCTCGAAACCTTTATCAGTCGAACCACAATATGTTCGTTTTTATACTCACTCGTAGCTCTGAGAGCGTTTCTTCCTCAGGAAGCGTTGCTTAAGTTCGTTCCTCTTGGAGAACACATACAGAGCCAAAGCCAGGAGAGGAAGAATCAAGAAGAAAAATAAAAGCAGCCCGTCCCGTGTGGAGGTATCTTTATCTGAGCGAGAGAAACTATTTAAACAGAGTAGATCTCTGCAATTACACTCGAAGTAATCACATTTACCCATGACGAGTGTTAGAAGTACTGATAATCCTACCTCTCTATGAAGCTTTAGCTGTGCTGCTGTTAAGCGGTCTTACCGTTCCATGTGGAGCCGCTGTCGATGCTTCCTCCGTACCCAGAGGCCTCACAAAACGGAGGCGCCCAGCCGTATTCACAGTGGCAGTTTTTATTGCTGTTACACACCTGTAGCAGAAACCCAGACAAATGTAAGTGAGTTGGTGGAAATGAAAGAAAATGGTGACGCTGAAGACTGTAGTGTTGTGGGTTGTGTATGTGCATGTACCCCATGGCTGTGGCATTTCTTTTCGACATCACAGTCATAATTTAGCACATCTGTGCTCCTGCACTCGTAATTTAAACAAACCTGCAATATGAAAACAGGCAAGTCTATTTTAACACATGCAAAGAAAAACGGGTACACAGACAATAGAATTGCAATTGCATTCATACGTTCAGTCTGATTTACAATAAGTGGCTTGGTGAGGCCATTGTACAGTAAATGGGACTTACAAAACACAAGAAACAATGTTTTGCTAATCGATGTTATGCTGTATTTGATGAAAACACACAAGTCTGTGTTTTCAGAATGGTAAGGTTCTCTTATCTCCATCACCTTGTTTTCTCCACACTTGGTGCCCTCATTGACCATGCCAGGATCAGGCACATCAGAGCCCAGCATGAAGTCCACGCCCCAGCAGGTAGTGCCGCCAATGTGGGTCTGGATGGTGGACGGCTTGATGCCAAATATGACTGATGTCAGCACGTTCTCACACTGTAGTTTCCCACACATGGCATTTCTGACAAAGAGAAAGAGCGTGCTTATTTCTCTATGAGTTAGAATTCAAGTCACTATAAAATCAAAACTGACAGCAGACTTTCAATCAAACTGGACCAAACGTCCCTTTCAGAATTTTTTTTTTTTTTTAAGAAATGCAAACAGGACAGGCGGCTAAACGGGTAATTTCCAAAGGATACCTGTTATTCCTATCCATGAACACAAATAATACCCTACAGATAAAGGAGAAATGGGAAGCTGAAATGAAGAGAACAATTTCTAACGAAACCTGTGGAGAAGCACACTCTGTAACTAGTTCCAATATCTGGAGGGAGTTCAAATGGAAAAAAATAAAATGATTTTTCGTACTCCCCAATAGCAAAATGGAATCCATCCTGTACCAACAAATGTTGGAGAAATTGTGGACAGCATGTGGGTAACCATACTCGTATCTTTTGGTCATGTCCAAAATTAAGAAATTATTGACGCTCTTACAGAGATCTTTCATTTTGAAATCCCTGAAGAGCCCATGATCGCACTTTTAGGTGTGCGTCCAGAGGGCATTGACAGTAGGGCCAAAATATACCTTCCTCAAATCTTACTTGCTGCAGCAATCAAATGCATTACATGTAGATGGTTAAAACCTGCCCCACCATCACACAACAACTGGATTCAACAAGTGTGGGAGTTGTGTGAAATGGAACAAATCACATATGCATTACGACTTCAGAAATCAGAATGTTTTAAAAGGTGGAGCCCTGTGATGTCATTAATAATACAATAATTAATCACAAAGTATTTCATTAAGATTACTATTTCTCCTTATTCATTTCATTTTACAATGTTCATTTATGTATTATTTATTCCTCTTTATCCATTTCTTATAATGGTGGAAATTATGTCGCTGCGTTTTACCTGCTCTCACACTTCTTGAAGCCACTGGAATGATATCCGCAGTTTCCAAAGCGATCGCCTTTAGAGTTCACATCCTTAAAACACACCTCAGGCGCAGCTTTAGCCTCTACACACACAAAGACAAACGGTTTACATGTGGCGTACTGTATATCAATTGTTTACTATTTATAAAAAAAACATTTCATTTTACAATGAAACAACATTTGAACAAATATTTACTATTAAGAAACACTGCAACTGATTCAACTGATCTAGCCAACAGCACTCAATTTTTATTTCATGATTTATTTCAGTGTTTGTAGCATAACCTGAATTTATTACCAAGTGTTACACTTTTGAGATAACAAAAACTTATTTTGATCACCATTAATATTACTATGATATCTAATTTATGAATCACATGATATCTAAATAATGTAGCTCTTGTCTTACTGTTAACAGTAGAGGGCACAACTGAGTCCCTTGTATTTCCATATTCTAATAAACTTTATTATGCCGAGGACCCCCCAAAATAATGAACCTGTTGTGAGGGACCCCCTTCTTCCCAAAATACATTTATATACTGTATCGGTATGTATATAGAATCATTTACACAATGTTTGATAAATAATAAGTGTGATATTAAGACAACATATTGTTTACAAACTTAAATAATTAAACATTTTCAATTGAAATGTATGTATGTGCTGCAGCAACTTTCATCTCATTTCTACCTCAATGAGTGAGATAAAGGGACATGTAGAGATAATAATTTACAAGATACAAAACAAATCTAAATAATTTTGGAAAGTATTTTGGAAAAAAACAAACACTTAGATCCCTTAGAACCTTGTGGAGAACCCCAGAACTAGTTAGATAACATCTGTTCTAATCTAAACCTTATCCAAGATCGCTGTTTTACTAAATAATCTGCCTTTTCTTTTACATATTTCTAAAGACCCAGATAATATCTGATTTCTTGCATCAGTCTATCAAACAGGAAACACTAGACATTTGGCACATACTATTTCTAATGTTCCAAAATAGTAAAATTTTTACAACATCAGTCAGCCCCTTATGTTAAATTATTTCTTCTACTAAGAGACAGACATAATTCTAATAAAGAAATAGCATAAAAATAAAAGCAGTTGTCATATTATTTACTATTTCTGAAATACTATTTGTAAATAACTTTTGGACTTTTATGATCATTTTGAAACGTGTTAAAAAATGTGGTGCTAAATCTAGCAAGGTTATTTTGGTTTACTAAAATTAAAACTTTGAAAACGTTTCTGTTCATTGAAATCAAATAAAATATTGACCACATTTTTTTTTTTACTTAAACTAAATGAAAAATTGAAATGTTGCCTCAGAAATAAACGGAAATAACTTTAAAGCACTAAAATTATAATAAACAAAAACTAAAATAATAATCCTATATAGCAACATAAAAAAATAAATTATAAAACGACAAAAGCATATACCAAAATTGCTAAAACTGTAACTATAATTACCATAAAAACGAAAAACCTAAAAATAAAAGCTAACTTTTTAGCTTTATTATTAAAATATTAATAAAACTACAAACAAATTTATCATAACTCTGAAATCTAGTTGTACAAAAATCTCAATTAATTTCAATTTAAAGTCAATGGTAAAGAATGTTTGGAAATAAAATACATTTAAAATACTAATAAAATAATTAATAATTTTTTTTACAAAAAATGAAATTATTTTTTGAAGTCGAACATATAGCAGATTTTTGTATTTTGTATGCATCATACGCATTAACAGCAGTGTGTACTCACTGGTTCCAAATATGGCCTGGCACTGGGTGTCATAATACTGACATTGGCCGTTGTAGCAGTAAGCCTGCTGCTGTTTGCAGGGATGACCGTTCTGTTTAAAGACATCGCTCTGACAAAAGGCAGATGTGCCATTACAGTACTCTGGTAAATCACATTCATCCGTGCTGCTTCTGCACACTGTGCCACCAGGTAAAAACTGACAGACAGAGAAACAGACATTACCGTTTTTAATCGTTGTCGCACAAGCAAAACATGCTTGTATGTAAAGAGCAGACTGTCAAATGGCATATGCATGTATAAACTGTATATTGTAAAAAAACAAATGTTATTATCCTACCATCTTCACAAAAAACGGTGTCACTTAAAAAAAGTTACAATTACCCTGCAGTTCTTGCAACAGACTCCGTACGCACACTGAGCACCTGATCTCAGCCTACACGTCTTCGGCTCGCAGCAAGGGTCTTTCATACACTCCTAAAACATCCATATAATCACAATCAACATCTCACTTGATTCACCAGGAGACTGTTACTCGAGTGATCCACATGAGTTTCAAAAGAATACTGTATCGATCAGTCGACTCACTTCCTCTGATCCGCAGTCACAGTCTTCGCCCACGTCCACCAGCTTGTTCCCGCAGAAGGGGGCGCTGTATGCCTCGTCCGGCCGCGGTGTGTTCAGCAGACAGCGACCTCCTGAATTCAGAATCATCTTCTCAAAGTCATCGGCGCTACAACTGCTGAAGTTACGAGAACCACTGAGAGAGAAAGACGGAGAGAAATTACCGGAGGACAACTTATGAACACTGTCTATTTATATTACACATTTAAGTTAACATTTTCTCACTGTGAACTCATAGTGTCCACTATAGTCTTCAGGCTCACAGCGTCCCTGACACCAATATTTGAAGAATTCATGAATCCAAAATTACTGTATGGCCATCTGGGATTTCGGTATAGTGATAAAGAAGAGGACCTTAATTTTCTTAACCTTAAAATAACCTTTTCCATATTTTCTGCATTAATTTTGGGGAAAAAATCAGCAGAATGGATTTGTGAAATACCTAAATGCACTTGAAAGAACTACACTTGTATTAGCATTCACAAATAATAATCAAATTAGCCCAAAAAATGACACATGGTGGCAATGGATGTATTTTGAAGGACAGTCAATTGCATTCCATTTGCCGGTGTACAAATTTCATGATGTCCAGCTTTTACATTTTTGTGCTTTTTTGCATAGAAATATTTTTTTTACATCACCTAAAGTGGTTCCCAGACAACTTTATCTTTATAGCTACTTTTATCACCATACATACAAACACACACAAATACTCACGTTGCCCCTGAGTTCATGATGCAGTGTGTGACATCACATTTACAGTTTCGTCCATCGTCATGGTTCATCCCGAGATTGTGACCGAGCTCGTGAGCCACAATGGAGGCGAATGATATCACGTTATTAGTGGTGAACTGAGGGGAGAACACATACGCACCCACACACACACACACACACACACGCACACACACAGAGAGACAGAGGCAGATTTAGATAAAGGAGAAGGGGATAAATGTACAACAGACATTGACTAACAGCATGCTGCTGAATGAGTATCTGTAGCATATGAGGAGAGGATCAGTCATCATACCGAATTAATTCCACCACCATGACTTCTGGAACAAGCCGTACCGACGAAAGCCATGCCTGCTGTTCCACCAAACACTTTATTTCTGTAAAAAGAGAGAGAGAACAAGTGAGAAACAGAATCAGACATGCAATTTTAAAAGCTATAGAGACACTATTAATATAAAAAAAAGAACAATTAAAATAAGAGAAAATAGAAAACAATGTTCACGTGATAAGAAAAAGGATCTTACAAGATGAGCTGAGCGCTGTCATGACGATGGCGGTGGACAAGCTCTTTCTCTCTCCATTGAGTGAAGCGCCCCAGCACTTCTCCAGCACTGCCATCTGTATTGATGGGGTTCTGCATAGACCAGATCTCCAGCCCCACCAACACAACACGGATATTCAGAGGCATATACATCTATAGGAGAACAGAACAGACAGCAGTAATCACTTAATGATCGCTAGAACAGGACGTTCCTTTGATATCGATCTTAAAACAAAGAGCCAAGCTTACACTATCCACGTAGTTAGCGATCTGAACCATCTCATCACGCACCGCTGTCTGATTTCTCTTTTTGTAGATAAACTGTGACAAGAAATAAGCAGAAAGCATCATTAACCCCTATTTGATTCCAAAACCATATGACTTTCTTTCCTCTGCAGAACACAAAAGAAGACATTTTAAAGAACGTTTGTAACCAAACAACTTTGGCCACCATTGACTTCCCTTATATGGACACAAAACCACTGAGACATTTCTCAAAATATCTTCTTTTGTGCTCCACAGAAGAAAGAGTCACATACTGTACAGGTTTTAAACGACATAGTTCAATAAATAAATTACATTTACATTTATGCATTTGGCAGACGCTTTTATCCAAAGCGACTTACAGTGCATGACACCATACATTCGTTTATACACAAGTATGTGCAATCCCTGGGAACAAACCCATGACCTTTGCGTTGCTAACGCTGTGCTCTAACCACTGAGCTACAGGAAAACCGTCACAGAATTAAGCCGAAATTCGAAGCAGAATTACAGAATTTTCATTTTTTGATCAACTATCCCTTTAACATTCACACATTTCAACCCACACGTCTCCACATGTCCAACTCAATGTTACTGACTGACACTTTGCTGGGTACAATCACAAATGATTCATCTCTGCTGATAAATGTGAGACTAAAAATGGTGAGAGATTGCAGTGTGATGAGGACTTACCCTTTCATTATCCACCACCATCAGCAGCTCCACGTAGTGAGTCTGATGCAGGATGGCCCTCTTTCTCTGTTTGGAGAGACAGACATTCAATTTAGTTTTTAGTTTTGGGGCCTCAGAGGGCTTTCGTCAACACTCGGCTCGACTAATGTCCGTCCAGTGCACTGTGCACCTTACTGCTGATTGGCTACAAGGTTGTTTTGGTACTCGGTCCGACTTGTCCAAGCAAGCGTAATTCGGACATCGCTGATCCCGCCTTTAAATGCAATCTAAAGTATTCACAAACTGACAATAACACTATCAAACTGGAGAGCAGCCAAAACAACTGCATCACATGACGAAAAACGTGTCATTGTTTTTAAAACCCTCCGTTTTCATGGTCCACAATACGACGCGAAAACTGCGTTTTCAGATGTATCCACTTTGAAGAGCGTTTTCAAAAAGCTCCGTTTTCGTTGACAAAAACACCACCTCAGTGTGGACATAAGGCCAAAACGGAGCGAGAAAGATGTTAACATTAATGTGGAAAGGCCTAAACAGGAAGTTAGGGTGGGACATATCAACTAGCCCCTCCCCCTTTTAAAATAGCCCACAGTCTAGAATTTGAAGCTGAAGTGCAGAATGATGTCATAAAGATCGCTGATCTCTTTTTGGCGCAAGTGAGAGAATGTACGATTTTAATGCTTACATCTTGTAAATGCAAATTGTTTGGAGTCCAGTAGTTCATAGATATCCTTAAGGCTAACAAATTCATACTAGAAGCCAAAAAAACTTGATTTTGATTTCATGGGGTCTTTAAGTTGGGTAATACAAAACTGAACTAAAGTCGACCCATGTGTCTGTTTATTGTCTAGTTTGATCTGGTCTGAATGTGGATTGTTCTTCTTTCGCTGGAAAGCAACATTCACTCTTTATTATCTTCTCTGTGTAAACGCAGATGTCATTATGGTGATTTGGGGTGACTCACCCTTATCAGATGGCTGCCAGCTTGACTGAATGTGATGTTATGGAGATCGCCTTCTGTAGGTTGCCTTGACGACGCTTCATCATCATGGTTATTAAAATGAGGTGTTCCACAGGTAAGAGGTTCAGTCTTTACATCCTCCAAACGATACACCAAGTGCTCATCACTGGATGAGCCCTCCAAAGGCTCAATGCCAAAACTTTCATCCCCGGAGTGGATTACACCCCTAAAACACATACAAAGTACACACACCGATAATATAATTCAAGATAATATAAAATGGCATTGCAAGGCATTTAACATCTGTAATGGATGGAACATCAAAATAATATTTATTCATTATTAATATTCATAAATAAAATTATCACTACTAATTATTTTTGTATCCATCCATTCGTGGTGTAGTCACATTTTACCTTAATCCAGAACACAGGCTGAGCGCTGCTGAAGACCCCTCCACATCCTCTATGTAACCACGATAATGACAATGACCCTGGTGACAAAAACAGAGACATTTGAAAGACGTTCCATCAATCACAGAAATTTACTTAGAAAGCCATTCCAGCAAGTTCAGTTCAAGGACATCAGGAGGACCAAATTTAAAGGGAGACTTCAACCAAAAATGAAAATTCTGTCATCATTTAATCACCTTCGAGTTGTTCCCAAATCTGTATCAATTTCTTTGTTCTGATGAACACAGAGAAAGACATGTGGAAGAATGCTTATAACCAGACCCCATTGACTCCCATAGTAGGAAAAATTACTTTAGCGTTTTTTTGTTCTGTTGAATACTAAAGAAGACATTTTGAAGAATGTATGTCAGCAAACAGTTCTGGGGCACTTTTGACTACCGTTGTGTTTTTTCCTACTATGGTAGTCAATGGGGTGGCAAAATGTCTGGTTATAAGCATTCTTCCAAATATCTTTCTCTGTGTTCATCAGGACAAAGAAATTGATACAGATTTGGAACAACTCGAAGGTGAGTAAATGATGACAGAACTTTTTTCCTTTTTGGGTGAAGTCTCCCTTTAATTTAATACGCAAACAGCTTTACTGTAAAGCATTCTGAGGAACATAAAAGAAACGAATGGGCTGCTGGATTTCTCTGGATCTGGTGGTTCCAGCTGCACATGTGTCAACTGTGACCGATCAGATTACAAGACCATGTGAACTGTAGGTTAGACCTCGTCCTCTGCTGAGGGGCTTTGTGAATACTATGCCAAGCTGATTTACAGGGATTTAAATGGACTTTGCACACTCAAATGCAAGTCAGATTTATATTTCACTCTGCGTAAAGCACATTTGAATGCACATTTATAACAATATGAATCAGGTTGACCAGTTGGTTGTGCTGTGAGTGTCTGAGCAGACAGCAATGATCAATCACAATTTTAACATTACTGGAATAGCAGAAATGTCCAGTGTAACCATCAGCTTCCATAAATGTGCTATTACAGTTCTCCAGGGGAAGTGTGACCTCTGGATAACCTCATATTCAAATGGATCGTCTGCTTGGGTAGATGTGGTTCCTATGCAGTACTGAAATCAAGACATTCATTATGTTTAACAACAAACGATCCTATAGATTTACATTGGAAGCTAAAACACCTAGGGGACCAGAATGTTATAAAATTTGGGGGTGGGCTTTTTTGACCTGGACCACTAAGCAACAACACAGCAACTACCCAGAAACTCAAACAAGAATGACAAACTATTTCTGAAGTTATGCACAGTCATGCTATGGTTCATGATGATAGCACTTTATGATTTCTGGGATATGAATTCCCATTGCTATTATTTTGATTTTATGGGTCATTAAAAACCCATTCTATTGTTTCCTTTCTAATGCAATGAAAGTGCTGAAATGTTTTTTCTTTGAGCATTATTGTATGAGGCAATGCAAGTAAAACAACATCTACTCCACACCCCACTGATACAGTCCTTGTAAGGCATTCTCTGTGACATTCCAAGGACACTGTATTAATATTATAATGTATTAGAATATTATATTCAAATAATATTCTGTAATTCCAAGTATACGGTTCAGTTTAGCACATTCTTTTCAAACCGGCTACCATAACAAAATAACCACACATGAGCATACAATCACGCATGCACACGAAACCTAGTTGGTCCAGTGCACTTACAGTGTAGACACAATGTTACTCTCATGATTTTGGAAAAGAAAAACAAACAGTCCCACTGATGCACAGAAACACTTCATTTGATCAAGAGTTCTGTGTGATGAGAATCCTAAAGCAACAGTCACACTGTAAATATCCCATGGGAGATAATAAATGACTTCCGGCTGTGTGAGCTGACCGGCCCAGCTTATTACTTCCCAGCCGAAAGTTTCTAACCGGATGTTTCTTGTGGGACCTTCCTGAACTCCAATTTCCCATCTGAAATGTCTGTAGCCCCAATGTGAGTGCAATATAAGCAAAGAAATTTACGTTTGCTTGATTTTCTCATAAAGGACAGCGTATCCATCTCTGAAAAGCAGACATGACATCCAGTCTCCTAAACAAAGATGTCTAGCTGTTGGAATGAAAAACAGAGCTTAGCGTTGTTCCAAACTCACATGTTGTTATTTTTTCTCGACACACAAACCGATAAATTGTTTTAATGGCTATGCTGTTGCACAACAGAAATCCATAAGATTCATACATTATCATGTACTATGACGCAGGCTATATGTGAGAATTTATAGAAGATTGGTATGAACAACATTTATGATGCTATATGGTCTTTTTGTATTTTTTGGAGCTTGACAGCCATTTGTGACTTTGAACAGCAGGAGTTTTTCAAAATGTCCTAAAAAATGCTATGCTAGTGTTCCATGGAAATAAAATGAGTATCTTTAACTTCACATATGACTAATTTTGACAGAAGTGCATCCCACATAGTGAGTAATGTGCATTATGAAGCAATAACCACTGTGCAGCTTTTTCCTGTTCTTTTACATGGAACTGTATCATCAGATTTCCACATCACTACAGTCTGACATCAGCACTTTCTGATCCCATTAAAGATCAAACTCATTTAGATTTCACTCAGAATGGTGATATATGCAAGCAAATCTCAAGTGTGTGAAATAAGATTCATTTAGCCTAAAGGCCATGATCGGAAAGTCATTTAGAAACAATTACAAACAATAATATTTGTCTAAAGTTAAGTCTGAACTTAAGCCTGAATAAACAGACATGATTTCAGATTAAACTGCATTAAATACATCCTGTGAAAAATGACAGAGTAGATATAAAAAACAGATACCAATAAAGCTGTAAGGAATTAAATAACAGAACAAACTGGAGCATGTTTAGTTAAATTCAGCGAAAGGAACTGAATTCATAAATAAATGTGTTTTGCATAATTTAGCAATATTTTGGCTCGCTGCTGTCTTGACATGTCTTAATGTTTACAATGGTAGGCCTTTGCAAATAAAAGACACTGCCTTGATACATGCCAAGGGTACAATGGAATTAAAATATAACATATAAAAATATAAAATTTTTAGAGTGTAGGATGGCAATAATTCAGTTATTTTCTATCAGGCATATGGCAGACCAGTTTTCGATTAATGCTACCCTGACATCAGAAATACAGCCCATTTGGCTACTGTGCAGATCAACATGATTTGTATCACATTGCTTTACAATAGATAATCTCAGGCTTTGCTTGCTTAAGTTGTGATCAATTACGAAGTGCTGTAAAATTGTGTATGAATCAAACATTTACTGAAAAGACATTACATAAACGTTACTAACATAAATATATAGTAAAAACCTAGACTGAGGGAAATAATAATTTGATCCCCTGCTGATTTTGTACGTTTGAATGCTTACAAAGAAATGAAGGTGAAGGGTCTATCATTTTTATGGTAGGCTTATTTCAACTGATAGAAACCCGAATACCAACCAAAAAATTTACATAAAGGTTATACATTTATTTGCATTTCAGTCAGTGAAATAAGTATTTGATCCCCTACCAACCAGCAAGAATTCTGACTCCACAGATTGGTTATGTGCCTATATGGACCACAGATTAGTCCTGTCACTTTAAGAAAGTACTCCTAAATCAGCTTGTTATGTATATAAAAGATGCCTGCCAACAGAATCTGTATCTTCCATTTCAACCTCTCCACCACCATGGTCCAGACCAAATAGGTTTTAAAGGATGTCAGAGACAAGATTGAAGACCTGCACAAACCTTGAATAGGCTACAGACAGAAGCTTGGTGAGAAGGAGACAACTGTTGGTGAAATTATTTGGAAATAGAAGAAATACTAAATAACTATCAAATGCCCTTGATCTGGAGCTCCCTGCAAGATTTCCCCAATGGGGTAAAGATGATCATGAGAAAAGTTAAAGATCAGCCCAGAACTACACGGAAGAAGCTTGTTCATGATTTCAAGATTTCAAGGGAGAGAAATGCAGACTATGACCCCAAGAACAACATCCCTACAGAGAAGAACAGTGTTGGAAACATTCTGCTTTAGGGCTTTTTCTCTGCTACGGGTACAGGATGACGGGCCCATGTACCCCCATGTAACCTCCTCCCCTTAACTAGATCACAGAAGATGGGTCGTGGATGTGCCTTTAACATGACATCTCAGTTAAAATAAACCTAACGTAAAAATTATAGACCCTTCATTTCTTTGTAAGCAGGCAAACTTACAAAATCAACAGGGGATCAAATAATTATTTCCCTCACTGTATATTTGGATGTAACAATATAAAAACCTCACTGTGCAACAATACCTCGGTATAAAGTCCACAGTACGATATTTAAAAATATTTATTATTTTTTTATGACAAATGATGACTTGGAAACGTGCCACAAGCATCCTACTTTCTTTATCCTCTAATCATAACTGCTTAGAGGTTTGAGTTATAGTATGAGATGGGTCAAATTACCTAAAAATCCCTTCTATAAAATAAAATAATTGCACCAGATGGTTTTTTCTAACATTCTCCATGTTAGACCCGGAAGACCTATCGTTTCATACAGTCATGTGACCACGATAATATTGAGACAATTTTGCTATTGCGATAACACAATATCGATAATATTGTTACATCTCTATTTATTTTATTACACAGCTTTCTGAAAGGCCTGATTCATGTACTTTTGTACAGTTGTATTTGTTAACATTCCTATACAAAAGTATTACTGTAAATGCATTAGCTAAAATGAACTAACAATGAACAACAGACGGTATGCATTGACGGCACTTTCCCACGTGAACATGTCGGGACACGCCCTGGGACACGTTCCTTTGGGTGGAAAAACACACCCAGCAAAATGGCTGAGGAGAATAGGAGAAACAAAGAAACCGGGACTAAAACACACAATATTTTGCTGAAATTACAAGCAGCTGGACTGGATGGTGATCCTTACGACTTACCTACAACTTACAAAGGAATCAGGTGTTCCTGGACACTGAAATGATACGTGGAATTGCATTTCCTGATATTGAAAGCAGTCATTTTGCTGAGTGTTTTGTTGCCCTCGGGGGCGCACTCCAGTGTGCTCCCGTGGTAAAGTGACGACACATCCGTCCATACCCTCTATAGTATATCATCACATGTTAATCTTTAATAAGATTATGTAATAATTATGTTTTTCGGTTCTGTTATGTTTGATATTTTTCTTATTTGTATTCACTTATCTTGGTTTTGATAATCACCCCTTAAAGGGATACTTCAGGCAAGAAAATAATGTCCCCATGTTTTACTCACCCTCAAGGCATCCTAAGTGAATATGACTTTCTTCTTGAAGAATAATGCAGTCAAAGTTACAATACCACATATAATTTTTCTTCCAAGCGGGAGTGAATGGTTGTCAATTTTTTGAAGCTCCAAAAAGTGCATCCATCGATCAAAAAAGAACTGCTCGACACGGCTCTGACACAGACCCTCCCTTAACAAAGGTCTTCTGAAGCGAATCGGTGCGTTTGTTTAAGAGAAATATCCATATTGACAACGCTATTAACGTTTATGTCTAACTTCCGTTATCCCTCTGCTGCGCGTGAACCTGAGGCTTGTTTTTCCGTCAAATGATGCAGTGGTGTCATAAGTCATTTGTCGGACAACAGTTTGTAATTGTCTGTAAGAAAGAGTTTGCTGTTTGTCTTATGAGCAGTGAAAAAAGCATGTGCTGAAACGTCTGCTCTTAAGTCTGTTTTTAGAACCGTTTTGCACTTTTATAACTTTTGTACACCTGCAAATGTAAAAAAAAGATTTTCTTTGATAGACGTTTTTTGGACTTTTTTTGTTTAAAGTGTGCAGACTTTAATAAGTTCTTGTTAGTGTACAATTAGTGACAATACAATTGTCATGTTAGTTCATTGTGCATTGACTAACGTTAACAATTACAACTTTCGATTTTAACAATGTATTAGTAAATGCTGAAATTAATATGAAATAAGATTTATAAATGTAGAAGTATTGTTCATTGTTAGTTCAAGTTCGCTAAAGCATTAAAGGTGCTGTGTATAATTTTTTGGCGGATCAATTGACAGAATTGCAATATAATATACATAGCTTTGTCTTCAGAGGTGCATAAAGCCTTACTTATGTTTCTATTTCTATTTACATACACCGCGGGTCCCCTTACATGTAATTCTCCATGTTGTTTCTACAGTAGCCCTAAACGGACAAACTGCTCTACAGCGTGCGTTTCGTAAATACGTTATCTCATTAAGCAAAGAAGCGAAAATGTGACGACATCTTAGTCCTGTGTCAGCCACCGTAGTGCTTCGTAGTGCAAGGGAGGGGTGAGGGGTGTAGTGAGACGTTGGTTGCAATTTGCAACCCCACCACTAGATGCCCCTATATTTCATTTCATATTCACTAATTTTAACAAATACAACTTAATTGCAGTGTTATCAAACTTTATAAAACTTAATATGAATTACATGATGACAGGTAAGAGGTTTGAACATTGATCGACTAGTAAGAAAGGACATCACCCTCTGGCTCAGCTTTTATCACACCGATACAACAATTTCATTACTACTATACAGCCATTGCACTCATTTGCCTTCACTCTTGTTTCAGCTTGCCCTCACCTATGAACAAGTCTGATTAGGATAGAAATCTCAATGGCATCACATCAAGACCAGCCTATCAAATAACATGTCTTAAAACGTTTATCACTTTCAGAAATCTATCGCACGCTCTGTGTATTTCCTTTAGGTCGTCTGCCTTTGTGTGTTCATACAGCCGTGTAAAACTGAATTCCAGTTAGCCTGAGTAATGCTCTTCCCAGAAGTGGGAAGCTCTTGGCATCGGTCGCTGTGTTTGGCTGGGACCTTGAGGAAATCGTTGCAACAATTACAACAGCAGACAACACAATGTGATATATGACAGCTGTTCTAACTTCACCTGTGCACAGTAAAGCCGTTAATGCTGAGGTGAAAATACCATCTTCCTGTCAGGTGAGAGTAGCTGTGCTTTTTTAGATGTAGCAGGAGTAGTTGCATTGAACGTTTTCTGTGTAATGGAGGAAATTTATGTGGCTGCAGTCACATCCTGTGTGTCTGGGCATTAAATCTGATTCATGAAAAAGATTTTGGCTCAAGTTGAGAATGAAGCTGGTAAGACATTCAGTCAAGAAAAGATCAGGAGAAAACATCAAGCAGTTAGTGTGACAGAATGAGAGTCCCCCCAAAAATGTAAGACAGCAGATAGAATCAGTTTCTGCATATATCAGGGTTTATGTCAAACAAATTAGACCAAAACTAAAAAGTCATTTTTTAAATCTGTGCTTAAAGATATGATTAAAAAATGATCTTTATATAAGCTGAGGTCAGATGAGATCAAATCGACATTTCCTACAGAATCGAACGTCAAACAGCTTTGAACCGAGTAACCCCAAAAGGGAGTACGGATGAAAATTAGCCAGTGTTGGCTAAATCTGGTGCATTTTACATATTGTATGTGTTATTAATGTGCATTGTCCCTGATTAAATAAAATGAAATAAATTTTATTACTTTTTGTGTACTTGTTCATTAACCGATCTGTGTTCATTTTTGACCCAAAATTTTAAGAATTGCAGCTTTATTCGTAGGTTTTGACCAATGAATTTCCATGACTTTTTCATAGCCTTTTCATTTGTGATTACTGGATAAGAATTGTAAAAATCCTTTGGATTTAGTTACATGTGCTTCAAAATAAAAGATAATATTACTGAATCCAATTAAGACGTGTGTTCATTTCAGAATGTCTCACCCTCTCTAACTTTTGATATATTTATTTGCAGGGTATTACATTTTCCTAAACATTTTCCAAGTTGACACTTTCCTGGTTTTATGGAAACCATGTGCTGGTGTGACGTAATCTTTCCTTCAGCTGGTAAAATCACAGAAACAAAGTATCAGTGTGTGTTGTTGTGTGTGTTTAGTTGCTTACTGTTGTGTCTGGTTTCTCCGTGACCAGAGATCCATCTTTTGCATAAGAGTACACAGTGAAATCCTCGGGGAGAAGCAATCTGAAAAAAACCCCCCACAGAAACAGAAACTATGTAAGGTTTCAGTGATGCAAGGACTTATATTGTCTCTCTATCCAAACTATACCTAGAACATGGACATAGCCAAAAATGAAAATGCTTTACTTGAAACATAATGCATTGTAAAACTATTCATAGATGTTAAAATGTTTATTCAATTTGACATTATTCTATACAGCGAAATGTATTTTGTTTGAATGCCTCATATTTCTCAATTATCAATCATTATCTCAAATTATTATGAATACCTTTATAAATGTATTTCTCAATACAGGTAAAACGGCGGTAAAACGGCGGTAAAACCTAAGGAAATTATTTCTTATTTAGTGCATCTTTTTTTAATTCTTTTTAAAGTTTTTCAATTCATACTTTGGCTTTTTCATTTGATTTCCTACCAAATATTTAAGGTGAAAAACATGTATAACCTGATCTGTGACGAGCATTTAAAAAAAACACTTTCTGGGAAAGTGAATGTGGCGACATGTGAGTGTAAGCACTAGGGCGTGATGTGTCATGTGACCCTGTGACCTTTAGTCATGCGGAGCATCAGGAAAGTAGAGAAAACAGGAAGTGTTGAGTCAGTTGCCATAGAAATTATGCAAGCGTCAGCATAATGCCAACACTGTAAAAAAAAGTACAAAAGCTGTCACAGGGTCACACTGCACCTAAAGAGTGCATATTATTTTTACCTCCAAGGTACTGTACATATTGGTATCAAATGTTTACATATAAGGACCTTTTTAAAGGGTACTGTCCTGCTTTTGTCCCTTTTTGTCTGACAGTGAAGAGACATTTTTCCTACAATGTCTGAGAAAAGGCGTCAGTATGTAAAGGGAGGAAACACATTCATGCAAATACTGTGTCCAACTCTACTTATATAGTTCACTCTGTCAATGCTCACTACATAGTGAACGTCACGTAGTTTGCTACATAAAAAAACTGTGAGCAAAAAAAAGCAGAGAAACTTGTGTATATGCACAGATCCAGACAACATTACAAACTTTGTACGACATTACTTTGAGTTACATGCCAAAAAACTACTGAAATTTGAGACGGAATCTAAACATTATCAGAAATAAAAAAACTGATAAGGAATTGAATGTTTGGATTGAGACATTTTCTTTACTGTTCAGACTACAACAAAAGCCAGAGAGAACAAATAAGAGCTGATATAGGAGGAAAAATGAAGAAAGCACAGAGCAGGTCAAGACCTGACCAATTCAAACCCAACAGGAGTGCGATTCTTGCTAAATGCATGTTTTTCTGAACCAGCGGCTCAGTTTGGGTTTAGTTATGAGCTGTGTTTGCTGCTGATATCTCTTGTACTCTGTGTGTGTGTGTACAGAGTTGAGTTATTAATCCAGGGCAGGGTAGGTGGGGTGTTGTTTTTGCTGTAAGACAGCTGCGGGGAGAAAGAGCCAGACATACAAGAGAGAAACTCCACTCAAGATCTCCAACATGAACCATTTTCCCCTCTACATAACAGGGTTTTGCCAAGACTGACGTACAGTTGTATTTCTGTATATGATATGTGTTTGTTTTGTGTTTTTGATGTAAAAATATTATTTTTTTAGCTGAGGTTTAAGAAGGTTTATGATTAGCTGATCTTCGGGTCACATCTCAAGAAGAAAAGAATAGCTAGCTGTCATAAACTTCAAACTCATACACTATCAAATTCAATAGTCATGTAGCGCTTTATAGCCAAACAGCATCTCCATTTTATTAAAATGTGAAATTTGTGTTTATACGCCAAGCAAGTCTGAGGAACATTGCTGTTCTCTTAAAAGGCACATGTCCAAAATGTCTCCCAGTTCTGGGCCTTTAGAAATTCAACAAACTGTTTTTTTTAAGAATGAATTTGAGAATTTTTGAGCTTTTGAGAATGTTTTTACCACTCAAATATGTCAATATTAACATGAAGAATGTTCTGTAGATGTGTTGTTGAGAGTATTGGAGGGTTTTATCATACATTTATCTCAGTATATGAGAGACATTATGTGAAATACCACTCTTGGGAATGTGAACTTAAATGTCCAGTCTATGCACGATTCAAGACGCATGACAAATCTAAAATGATCATTTGGCTATTCATTTGGCAATGATGTAGTGTATAAAGGACCAAAAATATATCACAAAACACAAAAAGAGCTCTTTCTGAGAACATTAATGCATTTTGGTGTCTAAACTTAATTATAAAACAGGACGTTCTAACTTAGCCATACCTCTCTGTGTATTAGACAACCAAGCTTAATCTAGATCAAGTATTACATTCATATAAAAAGGTCATATTAAATGTGATATAAAAACAATATAAACACTGTCCCATTCTGTTCAAGGTTAGTGGTGAACAAAGATAAAAATATGCTGTGTTGAGTTAAAAAAAAATAAACATGTATATTTGGTGTGTTACACAAGCAGTTTACACGGAGCAAACACGAGTCACTTACAATATAACATGGCAATGTAAATAAGGGATGTAAATAAGATGATTTATAAGAGAGAAGAGAGATGAAAAGAAAAATGATATAGAATACTCACTCATTTCTTTCCAAGATAACAACATGTTCTTTCCCTTGAGCCTGAATTAAGTACGATACCTTTAAAAAAGAAAAGAAGTCAACTCACTGTTCAAAACAGTCACAGGTAGAGTAGACAAGCAGGTGCTATTAAAAGACTACAGAATAATTTGATATTGTTCTAAGTAGTAAAAACAGTTTCAGTGTTTTTTCAGACACCAGCTGACAATGTCGCTGTTTGTTGGCATTTTTTTATAATATTTAGTTTCTATTCTTCCTACTGCTTACTGTTAAGAGCTTGATTAAAAAACCTATGCTCTTCCTCTGCGTGTACAAATGAAATTATATTATAGACCGTTTCATCGGATGAGCGCCTGACCCCCAGTTAACTTCCGGTTTCAAACAATAATGTTAGCTTAGGACATTGCAGTTCTTCCATCATGTCTCTTGGCTGTGGTGTTCCTCAAGGATCAATTCTCGACCCAGTGTTGTTTCCCTTGTAGATGCTTCCTATTGCCTCTATCTTTGACAAATATGGAGTATCCTTTCACTTATATGCCGATGACATGCAAATATACCACCCATTTCTGCATAATGACAAAAAATTCCTACAACCACTGTTGGGGTGCTTAGATGAGCAAAAGCTATGGTTGACAAGTAATTTTTTTAATCTTAATTAAAATGATCCATTTTGGTCCAAAGGAGATCAGTGATTTTAACTTCAACCTTGACTCCCTTTCTCCATACCAAACCCAATGTGCCAGAAACTTTGGCTTTTTACTAGACAGCAGTCTCAAACTTGACAAACAGATTAATGCTATTGTTAAATTTTGTTTTAATCATCTCCGTCTTCTTGCCAAAGTTAAGCCCTTTTTATCCATGAACAAATTCGAAATGCCCATTCATGCATTTGTGTCATCTCGCCTGGACTATTGCAACTCACTTTATGTTGTTGTCTCTCAGTCCTCTATCTCTCGTCTTCAGCTAGTACAGAATGCTACTGCCAAACTTCTTACAGGATAGCGCAAGCACCATCAAGTCACACCCATCTTAAGCTCACTGCACTGGCTTCCTATCAAATACAGGATTGATTTTAAAATTGTATTGTTTGTTTATAAAGCCCTTAATAAACTAGCTCCTCAATATTTAACAGATCTCCTGCTCCCATACACTCCCCCCCAGAACCTTGAGATCTTGTGAGCTTGGGTTACTCAGATCAAGACTTAAAACTCGAGGTGATCGCGCCTTTGCCACTATTGGCCTGAAACTCTTGAATAGCCTTCCATTGCATGTTAAAATTGCGCCATCGATCTCCATTTTTAAAACCAGACTCGAAACACACTTATTTTCTCTTGCTTTTAATGTTCCTTAATTGATTATTTTTATCTTATTTTTGATGATGTTGCTGAATGTACTGGTATACTCTTGCTTTAGTCATTTTATCTGTTTGTGCAGCACTTTGGTCTGCCTCGGTGGTTTTTAAATGTGCTATATAAATAAAAATCGATTGATTGATTGTGTTTGGTTGTGTTTGGCTAGTGTCTAATAATAACTATTTATATTTTATTTCATTTATGTTCATATTATTATTTTACTGTATAATAATTGTATTAAATAAACGATTTGTTGAATTTTGTTGTATGTTCATTTTATTAAATAAAAAATTTGTTGAATGGGTCATGTAGCATTTAGCATTTAAACAAACCGTTTGGTACATTGACATTTAGCGGCTGAGCTTGGTATCGGAGTCTAAATTCAAAATACCGGAGAGACAAGTTTAGCCAAGTAACGGTTCTTCTCGGTTTCTTTAGATTGTTATCAGAAATAATATACAGACACTCTATTGTTTGTGAATTTGTACCGGAAAGTAAGTTGGGGTCACAAAAGTGTGCATGTGCAGTAACGTTTGTTAAGATGAAACCGTCTATATTAAAATCAAACTAATATAATTCAATAAACATTAAATGATATGTTTGCAGATAAAGGATGTTTCATGAGTGTCTTTATGTGGGTGTATGTAGGTGGTGGGGATCCGGTGGGGCCCGAAAACATGTTTCTCTACAAAAGGGGGAAATCAGAAGACATGTTCTTGGATTTAAAACCTGGAAGACAGAGTGGCCCAATTGAGCAATTCTGGCTCATAGATGCTTTCACATAAGAAAAAACCTAGAAAATCTAGCTGACCTAATGGTGTAAACTGCACACAAACCTCTCTGGAATGTTATGAAAACTAGGGTATAGCAAATAATTACATGACAGCTTGTTTACATCAAAAATGAGGGCGGGTTTCAGGATGTGATGGCTTTTACCAACATGCACCATGAATTCAAAAAAGGTTTTAATTTTCCATCAGCGCCCCATATATCATTTCTGTTTTAAAGTACGTCAACAGTGTTTTGAGAGACCTGTCTATTATTTTTCTTGCTCTATGCCTCTCATTAAACCAATATTATTAAAGGGAATACAGGTGTTATCTTGCTCTGTTGAGTTTGGTGTGTAGTACTATACGTAGACAGCAGTTCAAAATAAAACCCACAAACCTCCCTATAGTTCTTGGAAACTAAACTGCAAATGACAAAACACATTATGTGAAACCATGAGCCCATCAGTGACTGCCCACATCTACACATTACCAAACCCATTCAGGGACGTTGTGGGAGGATATGTACTGTAACAGTTTATACAAAGTTATAGTGCTGAATATTATACAATTTTTTCATTTCACCTTTAACATAAGGTATTTGAGATTTTGAGATTTAAAAGAGAATGAAAAAAGCCTAAACTATGTTCATCTATCTTCAGAAGATTATAGGAATCTAGCACACCAGTCGTGTGGAATTCATTTACGATCATATGGAAACTTCTTGCCCTTTTTGGAGATGGCGGTTAGTTCGGCAAATCTCCTTTACAAAGAAAGTGAACAAAGAAAAACAAAAGAAAAGAAAATAATACACAGTTGAAACAACATGAGTTCAACTTCTCTTTTCCAGTCAAACTCTTTCACTTGTCATTTGCCAAACTCAGAGCTGCCCACTGTTTCTCAATGACACGGAGGTGAGAGGAGCTCTCTGTGTTTGTTTGTGCCATGCTGTTGATATGTGTCTCTGCCAGGTGGAGAGCCCTACGCCCAGCACGACTGTGACAGAATCAGACTTTTAATAACTATGCCCACGCTGCCAGACATGTGCCCCTGCCAGATGGTTCCTATGGCATTATCACTGGTGTCGATAGATATGAGAGGAACAAAATCAGTGATAGGTCACGAAGAATGGAGAGGTGAAGACAGGATGAGAGTATGATGAGGAGATACAGATCAAATAACAAATAGCCCTTGTGTTTGAGAAGGGGTAGAAATTTGGATGTACTACATTTCTTAAGCTTTAGTCAATGCTTTGATTTGTAGGCAAGACGTGTGTGTGTGTGTGTTTTACCTTATCTGCACCGTCCTGATCTCTCCTTTGTCTGCTGATACGTCTCGGTACAGTCACCTCATATGAGGATAGCTGTGAGGTCTGCTTGGAAACTGAGCCTATAAACAGAGAGTCACGTCACAACACCGTCTCCCCATCAGCACCATCATACATGCAACAAATCATAAAAGCTATGCAGTAAAACAGACAGTCATTAGTAGATTCTCTATCAATTTCACTTCTGTAATGGATAAATAGATTAAGTGCAATTGACTGGTTGGAAATCAAGTACAATGCTGAGCTTTGCCAAGTGCCACTTGTAGGTGGATACAGCGCTACACTGGCACAGGTATAATGCTTGTGGGAGAGACAGCTCAGGAAGCCACAGCCTCAGGAACCCCCCCCCAACGTCTGTTAACTAGTTTAATGAGCCTTCCTGTGCTATTTTGCCAACAAGGATGAAGAGTAGATAAGACAGAACAATTCAATGCAAACCACACTTTATATTTTTGGGCCCTTTTCTGAACTCGCATCGACATTCTGTGTTTCTCACACACTTACACAAACTCTTTTTGTCTCAAGGTCTTTCAAACATTCACATCGCAGTCAGCTCGTGCTACACAAGATCCACAAAAAAACTTGCTCAGATTCCACCATCTGGATGGTAACATTTATATGAGAGCCCCTCTATTTCTACACCTGATGAGCTAAAATTAGTTTTAGCTTTCGGCTTGTGTAAGTCATCATTTAGCAGACACAATCCTCTTTGAATAACTTTAAGTGTCTTCCTTAAAGGGACAGTTCTCTCAAAAATGAACATTTTGTCATTTACTCACCCTCAAGTTGTTCCAAAACGTTCTTTATTCTGCTGAACACAAAGAAAGATATTTGAAAAAATGTTTGTAACCAAACAGTTCTGAGGCACTATTGACTTCCATATTACCATTACTACTACTATGGTTGTCTTGTCTATGGTGCCCCAGAGCTGTTTGGTTTCCCACTTTCTTCAAAATATCTTCTTATGTGTTCAAGGGTGAATAAACGATGACAGAATGTTCATTTTTGGGTGCACTGTTCCATTAACCCGAAATGTGGTTAATGCGGATCACCTACAAATGCACTCATTTTGGTTCATGTTTTGCGATGTTCAGTTGTGACCCTATAGGCTATTTCAACCTGCTCTGACCTCTTAGAAATGATGTGTGTTGTTAAACCGGCTAATTTAAAAGTAACAAGACAGAGTTTGTTTATGGGTTACCCACAGCTATTTTAAGGCGTACCCAAAATAGTTTATATCAGTTACATCTTACTACATAATATTTATTGCATTGTATATCTATCATTTTAAATTACTCGCAATTGTATTAAAAATATATATATATATCTTCTCCAGGAGGAAAATTCAGTACAATGGACTTGTAGAATGGCAAAAATGACTCACTCAAGTCAAACATGACTTCACACTGACCTTACTGTATGAGCCATGAAGATTCAAAGGAAGAGTAGCTATTGGTGAAAACAAACCCATATATTCTGAATTAGCCCAAATACCATGTTATAAAACTGCTTAAGCTACTTAAACAAACACAAAGAGGCCGAAACGAGGATACATGCAATCCTTTACATCATGTACATCAATACACATCTATATAAGTTTAAAACATCAATGCAGGAGCTGAAAATGCTAAAACTCTTACAAGGTGAAACTACGTCGTAAATTCTAATGAAATCCATGTCTATGTGCGCGCAAATAATTTTGCTCCTGAAATCACCGCTGAGCAAAACAAGTACAACTCTTATGTAAATGTAACCACCGTAAACAAACCGCTGTGATTCAGTCCTTATATGGCACTAGACGTGAAGTTAATAGAAAAGCATATATACTGTGAGAAGTGTGTTGGGCAATATAAGACCCGCAATGGTGTCGCGATCACTCTCACCTCCGCTGCAGTCATAAAGCAGCAGCAACAACACACAGGCGCTTTGAAGTAGACGAGGATAAAATGCATAAAACATGTTTGTAAAGTATCCGTAATGTAACTCCGTAACAGCGAATGTTGCGCTCTCTTCCTTATCCAGGCGTTGTCCTCCAAGCAATGGCAACGAGCCCTCTCCACATAACGTTCCCGTGGATAAATAAACAGATATACTCCCAGCTACCTGCTCATTTTGTTACATTGCTTCTTTGTCCAGTAAGTTAGTTGTAGAGATTGTGACACTCTTGCTTGGCGGACGTGTCTGTAATACTGAGAAATGGCGCTGTTTTACTTCTCAGTTCGACACTTCAGGATTAAAAGAGATTCGCTCAGACTCGCATCTCCAATGAACCCAGACTGTAGAGGGCGAAACCGAGAATGCGTCACTGACCAGACGTATAACCCTTTGTTATGGACTGGCATAGCAATAGAAAGCATTTAATTAATTAAGCCTGTAATAATTAGCCAGATTGTTGCTCTCTATTGCAAAACGTAACGTAAAAAGTAACACACTTTCGCATATACCGTTGTTGTTGTGGTGAGGTGAATTAGAGATAGTCCAAAATTGGGTTAGTTAGGGATAGTGTAAAATAAAGCAAACTGACTCTTGTTGGAACGAGAAATGAAGATGTTTCTTCTACGAAGCCAACCCTGTTTGGTTATTACAAAAGTAGACTGTCCGCCTCGCTATCATTTTGGAATTCGGAAACGCTGGACTCAGAAATATCAAGGACAAAACATAATGTAGTTTTACCTCCGTCCCTTACGAGATGTCGCGCGATACCGCGAGAGTTCGAACAGGCGACGCTTTGAGTACATTTCCTATTTCATGACGACTGCTGTTAGGTTAGTATACATTTATTATGCCTTCGCAAATCAGCTATAGCTTTTCATAGGGATGTAACGATTCACTCAGCTCACGATGCGATGCGATTCACGATTCTGATCTCACGATGCGATTTATTCACGATTTACTCACGATTTATTTTTAAAAAATGAGTTGAAACAAATTAGAAATGAACAACTTCCCTTGCATTATTTCTTAAATGCTTTACGTTTCTTTGCATAATAAAATAATGTTTTATTTCAAATAACAAAAGTAAACTGCGATTTTATAACAAATTAATAATAGAAAAAGTCTCTTTAATATAAACAAACTAATACTGTCTGTGCTTTTCTTGGATTTTTTTGCATTTAAGAAATATCAGCATCCACGTTTAGGTTTGCAGTGAAAATAGCGGCCCCTGCTGTTCAAAGAATGTATTGCGATTCAGTTCAAGCCTCAACCGAATTGAATCGTCACTCATTATAACCGATTTTCAACCGGCTCACGGTGAATCGTTACATCCCTAGCTTTTCAGAAATATTGTTTGTGAACAAATATATATTGATTAGGAACAGCTTTCTTTCCTGAACCTGTCAGCCCTCATATCGGCGAGATATGTTTCATTGGTAAAAAAAAAGACTGTCAACATTTTTTAAAGAAAACATTTGGATCTGATTTTGACACTAGATTTGATTTGGTCGTTCAAAGTATACTTGGCATCTTTGGAAAGCTGTTTGTTTGTTTATCTCAAATACTGTTTTTAAAGTATCAAAACAGTTATTTTTGGATTTTTTAAAGGGAATCCAAATGCTTGTTCTATAATTAATCTAATTATTTTTTATTTAGATTTTATGTACACAAATGCAGTTTTTATTTGTTTACTATTTTTGTAGTATTTTTTACAAGAGATGAAACACCAATTAACGTTTTAGTTAACAAACTGCACTCAGATCTTGTATCATTCAACAAACTTTTTATAGTTTTATGAACCTGTATAATGCCCTCATTCTGTTTTCTTATTCTATGTTTCTTTTATTGTATAGTTTGTTTTCTGTTTGTCATGTTCTAATCTTCTTATAAATGATTGTCGAACTTCAGTCTGCCTGCGTCAATAATTCAGACGTGTAACAAACTGTCATCATGTTGACCAGAGAACTACTACATTATAGTGAATTTAGCTGTAACTTTTAAATGGTAATTATACCATTTACCAAGTTAGTATAATACCAAATAACATATTGGATACATAAGGTTAAAGTTATTGTTACGATCACCATCCACATACTTCACATTAGTGTGCTTGAGAGAATCTTTTCAGCTAAATGTTCAGATATAATCATTATTTGAACATCATATCGATTATGTTAAAAGCGATAATACAGCAATCCCGTCATGGACTCTCTGGACATCTTGGAGGAGAATGTGGAGAAGATTTTAAAGGGTGAGGGACTGGAAGTGAGAGAGTTGGATTCGGCCAGAGATCAGGTGCAGCCGGTGACGCTGAGGAAAGATGTGTGTTACATCGTTGCCGCAGTTATCTTCAACTCAAAGGTAAAGATGTATTACCAATGTTAATATAATGCGTTTTAGGTATCCTACACAGATTTGGTACAATAACACTGAGCATTTGTGAGATGTTTGCTCCATCATGCAAAGCATGTTCATCATCTTTGTTCATTATTTTCTTCATGCACCTCTCTGTCTGTTTGTGTTTCACAGGAGGAGGTGTTAATGGTGCAGGAGGCAAAGACAGAGTGTTATGGCAGATGGTACCTCCCTGCTGGTCGTATGGAGGGTGGTGAAAGCATTCTAGAGGCGCTACAGAGAGAGGTCAAAGAAGAGGCTGGAATAGACTGTCAGCCAATCACAATGCTGCTGGTTCAAGAACAAGGGCCACAGTGGGTTCGCTTCATCTTTCTTGCTGAAGTTACAGGTCAGATTAAATGATCGATTTGCAACTCGGTTATTATTACACATAGAACATGAACTTCATGGACGTCATACCGTCTTCCCTCCACCAGGGGGCTCTCTGAAGACGACGGCAGAGGCGGATGGAGAGTCGCTGCAAGCTCAATGGTGGAATCGCGAGTCTCCGCTTCCTCTGCGAGGACGTGACATACTGTCCCTCATCGCCGCTGGATTAAAATATAAGAAGAATCCATGGTTCCAAGCGTTAAAGCCCGTTGACATACCATGTCAAGTTATTTGCCAAAGACCGCTTCTCACATTTGTCACTAGCAGTGGTGACAGCAGCGAAGAAGACCGCTTGTGGCTGTTGCTAAGCAACAGTAAAGGGGAAGATGCCAGTTCAAATCCTCATCTTCCTGTTAAAATATCAAATAAAAGGTGCACTGTCACATGGGCAGTACTTAGATTGGTCAAGGAGTGCATGTCTTCATCATACAGCAGGCTAAACGTTACCATGTGTGGAATTCTGGGATTGCAGCACAACGGGCGTGTACTTGGGAAAACGGATGGCATCTGCTTCAACACGCTCGTGTTTTTGGAATATTCAGAGGGAGGGCCAGAAACCGGCGGGCCACCGCCGTTGGACGGTGACTGTTACAGATGGCACGAGGTAACCAATCAGCGCCTGAGGGCGAAGATGCTACAGAGGATTAAAGAAGGGTCCGTTCTGCCTGTACACAGTCTATGATGATGATGATGATGATGCTGAACTTGCATTTTCAACATGAGTGCCACGACGTGCTTAAATCATGTGGGCTAACTGCTAGGCTGTACTTTTACCCTTTACTCTTTGACTTGAACTACACTCACAAAATAGTCCTTCGCTTGCACTTTACCACAGCCAATTATATGTAGAATTTAATATAAAGAAAATGCTGTAGGATGCTGGTATTTAGACACTAATAATTTAAAGGAACAGTTCATGAAAATATATATATTTTTTCTCATTTACTTGCCTTACTGCAATTCTAAGTGAGCAATTTCTGAAAAAAAAAACGTGGCTCTTTTTGGCTTTGAAATGACACTAAATGGGGTCCAACCTTTTTCCAAAAGCACATACATCAAACATCAGAACTCGACTCTCCTGTAAAAGCACGGACAACTGTTACCTGGAAGCCAATGGTTATAGTTACAAAAGTTTGAAATATCAATATTTTTCTTACACAAACCCATTTTCACTTCTGAAGAGATTTATTAACCTCTTATATAGGCGCCCCATTTTTAAACATTGTGTTGATTTCAAAAACAAGTTCAGAACATGAATGTTGAGTGTTTTTGCTTTCAAATGATGCATAGTTTTTACGTAGTTGATTGAATATTAATGCAAAACAAAGGTAATAAAAATGCAGAAATGCTAAAACAAACACCTTACCCATGGGCCCTGTGCATGTTAAGGGGTTAATCCACTGGAGTTGCTTTTTGGGCACAAGTTGGGCACCAAACAATGGCGTTATAAAGCTATGAAGAGACAGGATATTGTTTTATGTAACAACAGGTTGTTTTATGTAACAGGTGTTCAGCTGAATGATGGCATGAAGGTGAGATAATTCTAAAAGAATTTTCCATTTGGATCAATTTAAATGGAATAATATCGATTTTGCTAAACACATTATTTTAAATGGCATATAACCGTAAAAATTTTTTTTACCTTAAATAATTTACCTTAAGTTTTTGAGTTAATTCAACTTAATTCAACCAGTTTAGTCAACTCCACGACAAATTCATTTGAGTTAACTAATATTTTTGTTGAATTAACTCAAAATTTTAAGGCAACCAGGTAACTTATTTTTTTAAGTTGAACCAACAATTTTTTTACAGTGTGCTGACAAAGTCAAACCAAAAATTATACAGACATCTCACATTATCACAGTTTATTAGCTTTAGTTTAGAAGATGGTAATAAAATATGACAAGACTTCAGAGTTAAACTATGTCAGAACAAATTCATCTTGATAATGTAAGATAACCTTGATAGAAAGGTATGTAATGGATTAAGTTGAATAGCTGTTAAATCAAAGCAAAACATGGTCAGGTCAAAGTGTCTGAATCATTTTCTATCAATTTTACTGGTATTTCACTGTATGAAGAAGTTTTGCGTATGTCACCGTTTATTTAGCTATCCTCACTTACATAAAGTGTCCTGCACCCATGTCAAAAATTATATCTGGTGTCTGAATAATTTTTGGTTTGATTGTATATGGAAATTTTCTCTAATCCACCTGGTGAAGACTTTTTTAGAAAAAAATTAAAAACACAAACCGACCCAAGACTGTGATTTCCTATAATGCAGGCTGCTGGAGTAACTGCTTGAAAGAATGATTTTTATGAATGCTCATGAATGTCTGTCCTTGAAGGTCAATTTACTTTTTGTTTGAAACACACTCTTAAATGTTATTCATAATTTAAAGTTTAGACCTTTCACCAAACCACTATTTTTGTTTAAATGAACGGTGAGTATGTATGTTGTATACAATGACCTATGCTGCTGTACAATCTGTAATAAATAAACATACACACAACGTCCATGACGTCACCTGTCAAAGCATATTTGCCAACAATGGTAATCCTTGAAACAGTGATAACAACTGCAGTGATGATGATAAACTTCCTGTTGCAGTCTCCAAAAAACATCACACTGCATGACAACACTGGACAAGGAGTGCAAACCTTCAATAAACATCCAGCAGTTAAGTATGAACACATGTGAAGGGCAGCACAATGGGAGATTTTCTGGGAAAACACATGATGTGGTTTGTTTCAACCCTTTATTGGAGTTTGCAGAGGAAGAGGAGATTGATCTGAATAAAGCATCTCAATCAGCATATAATGACATTCTAGAGAATTGTGTGGTTTTAATTTTATAGCAACAGTTTGAGCAGGGCCTTTTTCTATTCCACCATAATACCCTTGTGCAAAAACCAACAATGAAAAAGAAATGACTGATTCAGGCCATCAACCCATCAATGACGTGTACACGGGTACAGTCATTTCAGAACAGGAAAAAGGCTTCCAAAACTACTCTTTTCTCTGGTATTGGAAATACTGGAATAGACAAACATGTTTATTAGAACGGGGCGTCCCAATACTTGTCCATATTGTGTATTTGGGAACAAGGATGTTACATCAGATTAATGTATCTGTTGCAGTATTTCTTTACAGATTTTCAACAGAGACCTTTTATGCAATTAAATCTGAACAAACATTTTTAGGAGTTTATTGCTGTGACAGCACAGAGCAATTATTGCGTAATAAAATCTCACAATACTATCACATATCACCTCCAGTTATATTGAGAATAAAGGCTGACGATGAAACAACTAGACAACCACACATATTGCACACTAAAATGCTTTTAAAAAAATTGGTGACCAAATTATAAAGATAAATAATGCATAGATAATTAATTACACACCATAATGAACAAGTCCAGTCAATATAGCACTAAAAAAGATAAAAGTGAATGTGCAATGGCTTAAAATCCAATCGTGTAGTTCTGATTTGAGATCAACTGAACATGCCATTAATGACAGCGTGAAGTGAGCTCAAAACCTCGAATAACATTTCTTCAAAGTCCTCGGTTGATTGATTAGTTGTATATAAAAATTGAGTAACAGCCCTAAATATTGTTCAAAAGACTGTTTAATCCTATCGATTTCACTTAAAGTGCAATGTAATAGGAAGCTTTCTGACCTGTGCAAGTTTGGAGAATGAGCAGCTTCACAGTTTCTGCTCGCGAAAGCAACCTGCACTGTATACATGGTACCATCCGTCTAAACACGTCATTTGGATATCTTTTGCCACAGAACTACACTGTGTCCAAATCTATTTCTCCGTAAATGGAGACAGTTATCCAGCAGATGCTCTTCGGGTGCTGATTCTTTATATACTTTGGTTTCTGGCATTGTTGTTTCACTGTTGTTCCATGGGAAGTTTGACAAATGCTATTGCAGCCAGTTCCTTACAGAACTCCTCAAGCACTATAACACCCTTTAACAGTGTCGCATGATCCATCCTGACAAACAAAACACACCAATATACATTCAGTGTCAGGATTTTATAGTATTACACATTACCACCTGGTGGTTTATGAAGGTTCACAAAATGCAAAACTCTAAAGTTTAAACAAAACGTTTAAACAGATCATAGTTGTTCATAGTCTGTCAAAGCATCTTAAAACTCTCAAACTACATTTTAATCTTCTGAACCAAACTAAATGTCAAGCACGTCATCAAGTATTAGTTCCTGTTTCAAGGCAAGTTTAGAATGCCTGAACGTTCTTTTTTAAGTGAACTCTCTTTAAAGCTGCAATTTGTCATTTTTGCCATTGCAGTTTTAAACACAAAATTGCAAGTAAATTTGTGTCCTTCTCGTGGGGTGAGAAATGACTGACATTTCCCACAGAATCCGACTCGACAGCCCAAATAACAATTCATTATTATAAGCTTATCATTGTGAATCAGGGAAGTTTTCAACACTGATTTTTTATGTACTTGCTCAGTAACTGACTTCTATTATATTTTAAGCAAAAGATACGGCAGGGCTGTACGTTAACTTTTATTGCACTTAGCACTGGTGCGACAGGGGTTTAAAATTTTGTAACACAGGTCAAACAGTTGTAGCACAAGTTTAAAGCGCCTGTTGTCATCTTTAAAAAAAACACAAGTGCAGTTTATCACACAAATTGGCAGGTAACTGACATTAATTGTTACATACAGATGGATAAATTAGGGCCATATCATTTTTAGTTTACCTAAATTAGTTTTCATTTTTCTAAGTTCTGTATTACAAAAAAGTAATATATTTGTCCACATAAAAATACAGTAGTATACAATACTATAGTATTTATTATAGTAAACTGCAGTAAAAGTCCTAGATACTATAGTATTTTTTATCTTACTATAGTATACTAGTTTTACAACAGTTTGTCAATTTACTACAAGGGTACTACAATTATCTATAGCAAATACTATACAGATTTACAGGAACGGGACTTTTATTTTGACGGGTCGTCACGAAAGGTGTTTGAGTTTTAGTGTGGTTGACTGTAGCTTTACTCAGACTGTGAAATGCTTGCTAAATAAACTCTCAGAGAAACTCCAGAGATAAAGTTCATGTGTTCACGCGTGTAGTATGTTCAACTGTGCAGCTCATTCACTCACACACACAGAACAGCCAATGACACATGTAAACAGCAGGATTCAGCATCCGCATCTACAGTAGTTATATGGACTTAATGCAGCCGGAAAACAAGTTTCACTCTCAAAATAGATTAAAATGAAGTAAAATAGCGGTGAGACGTTGATTAACGTAACACAAACGGACTTCACACAAACACGCGGATCTGTCACTGCACTTGCCAAAATGTATCGCACGCGTGCTACACTGCAAAATGTATTCTTCGCACAGCCCTGTACAGACTGCAGCTTTTAGTACTGTGAGTATGTATAGTGAAGGTCTCACATTGTCTCCTCCTCCTGTCCCATCAGTTGTCTTCTGATGATCATGAGTCTCTCTGTCACATTGGGGATGTGTTGGATCCTCTGCATCAGCTCACATATCACCTACCACACAAAGCACTGCTATTAAACCGCTTCCTCGAACATATCTAGAATATTTTTGTTGTTTTACCAGGACATCAATCCTGCTGTTCATACAGGGAAAAACAACAATCTGTACCAAATAGTAGCTTTAGGTTAGCATCAAACAGCTCTCAGTTAACCAACAGTCAGTCAACCAATCTCTACAGTTCACTCACTGTCAGCTTTGAGTATGACTGCTTCTTACCCTGACCAGAGTAGAGAAGAGAGACCGTGCTCCAGGACTTAGGCTGATGTAGGGGTCCAGTAAGTACTCATGCAAGTGAGGATGAGGAAACACAGCCAACCTGGATAGAACTGACGTCACCTGCAGATTCAGCTCATATGGCTGGCAGAGGTACACAAACGCAGATATACTATGATAAACTGTGACAACTTTTGACATGATACTGTTTGTTTGTTTTTTAGGTAGAGAGGAGAGGATCTAACAATACTGCTTTACCTGCTCTAGTATGCGAGCAATCCTGTCGAACAGCATTTTAAGGAAGTGTCCTTCATAAAAGTCTGTATTTGGAGCGCTTTCAGTTGCTTTGGCAGAATCCGGCCAGTTCCACTCGATTGACAGAGCCGAACATTCTTTAAACTAGACACAGAGGACAGTTTCAATGTCAGATTATTTGTAAAGCAGACTTGAAGTAACAAAAAAATGTATGTTGACGGCTTTTTCTCATTAATGTGACTTAATATGTCATTAATGCGTGTTACGTTATGTGAATTTATTACACGGCTCGTTGGAATGCTTGATTCTGATTGGCCAGTCGTGACATTTCCAGGTTCGTTATTCCACGATAAAAACCTCTCAAAACTAATAACACACGGTAACCAGGATGCAGCAAATCATTTTGACAGGATTTTTTGACAAATTAAATATAAATAAATCTTTTAATAACATATATGACATTATATTTACAATTGATTAAACCAAATTGCCTGTTCGTGACACCGGAACGTCGTTTCTTACCTTAAAACCGAAAGTAAACAGCTTTTCTTCGAGGAAGGTCTGCATTCAGTAAACATGAACTGCATTTCATGTCCAGTTTTTTCCTCATGTGGTAAGTAGTCGTGTAATAAGCGGGATAATGTACAAGCAGCCGACTGTTATCGCAAAATAAGCCCGTGCGATAACAACCGGCTGCCTGTAACTTATCCCTTACATAAAAATTAAATTATATGATGTTCTATATTTAGCATATTAACTTACCAATTTGTTTGCATCGTGAACATACGTGTCATATCCCACTTCTTGCACGAGATGGGACGTTTTTGCCTCTTGAGGCACTAAACACAAAAAGCTATAAAATTAAAAAGAAAATAAAAATAATCAACTTATAAATTCAGCATTTATAATACATAAATTGCATTTTATATGGACTAATAACTAATTCGGGAGTGGCAAATATTTGCCAGCGCCCCCTTGTGTCAGCCACAAAATCTACCCGTATCTCTAATAACGAACAGCAAATCCTGACTCCCCGTCTACACTGCACAGAAGCTGCGTGACAAAAGACAGAAATCATCACGTCGTATCGTGGTGCATCCAATGGGGAGAAAATTTCTGTTTATAATGGGTTCTCGTGTGCGGTGTAGACAAGGTTTAAGTGCATTCTGAGTAAATCTTTGTAGTGATACCTGTTGACGACATCAGCGGCTTGTATGTGTGTACTGGGATTATGCTTTTCTCTAACACCGCGCAGAGAGAGGAGAGGCTCTTGACCACCGAATCCACTGTCTTCATACATGTCTGTGAAGAAGGGATCTTCCTCCAGATCGCTAAAAGAGATCGCAAAACAGTTACTTTAAAGAGCTAAATCTAAGTTTACTCAAAGCGCAGACACCAATTAGAAGACACACTCCACTTACTCAGTCTCTTCTAAAACATCTGCTTCAGCTCCTTGTCTTTCGTCCCCGCACCCTGATCCTGGCAGCCTATAGCAGCGCATCTCAAGATTCCGAAGCACCAGATTGGTCAAGATGTGCCTGTTGGATTTCTTTAGAAGCTCCTCGAACACACGCAACGTTGTGATGCTGATCTAAAACAGCAAAAAAAACAAAAAACACACACTGTAACATACACTGTTTCAAAACAAAGCGCATGTAAATAATCCTGTGAAGTTACCTCATCTGAAATATGATTGCACTGTTCAATAAGGCAATAACGGAGGTTGTGTGAAGTTGATTCATCTCGCTGTTCACAATGTGTGTCGCTGCCCAAAAGAAACTGAGCGAGCTCCTCCAGGAGGACGGGAGAATGTGTGTGACGTAAAGAACAGGACAGCAGTGCAGTGTGTACTAGAATCCCAACCTCTGACCTGAACAATCAGAGACCAACAGAAAACATCTATCAGCTTTATATGATTCATCAGTTGGCGAGTAACATCACGGTGTACTCTAAGGTCTCACGGAATCTCCGAAATCAATATTTTAATAAAGCGTAAAAATGAACCGCTGTCTGGACATCTGGGATTTTGTTATGGAGATAAAGGTTAGGATTGTGTTTTTTAGCAGTGTATACCAGCATTTTTTGTTGTTTGCCTATGGCATCTGATGGAGCCGGAAACTGTAAATGACCTTCCATATATGATGGTGCGTGAGGTCAGGCTTAACAAACGGATACTTAAACATAATTACCTAATAAGAACAAACTAGGAGTTTATTGAGGTAGAAGTTAATAGTCAGAAACGGACCCTAATCTAAAGTGTGACCTGCTAAATTCAAGACTAAGACCAAAAACAATGAAAATAAAACTATAAAAGGGTGTTACAAAATATCTGATTTTCACTACAGTATTATTGTGCCACAAAAAACTCACAACAATGATATTATCACAATATTTATTATAGATATATATTATACGATTAAATTGATCTGAAATTTTTATTATTTTGCTTTTTTTCCCTTTTTGACCAATGAATCACACTTAAAAAATGAATAAATGGTGCTTAAATGATTACATGATCTTATATTTTTATTATTAATGTTATAATCTATGTAAGGGATAATGTACTGTACAGGCAGCCGGTTGTTATCGCAGAAACAAGCCCCGACACTGGAGGGGCTTATTTCGTTTATTACACAGAATTTTTAATATTTTATTAGTTCAATTTTACTGAATGCAGACCTTCCGCGAGGAAAAGCCGTTTACTTTCGGTTTTAAGGTAAGAAACCACGTTCAAATGTCACGAACATTCAATTTGGTTTTGTTATTAAAAGACATATTTATATTTAATTTGTCAAAAAACCTGTCAAAAATGATTTGTTGCGGCCGGGTTACCGTGTGTTATTAGTTTGAGAGGTTGTTATCTAGGAATAACAAACCTTGGAATGTCGCGACTGGCCAGAATCAGAATCAAGTATTCCAACGAGCCGTGTAATAAAAGTAGTATATTGTCACACCCCTAGTAGTGGAAGCAGACAGCAATGGTATGTCGTCTGTGTGTCATACTCACATCTGAAGAAGTTGAGGCTCAATGACTCCTTTAAGCCACTGGTGGTGAATTGCTTTGGCCACTTTAGTAGCAAGTACCTACAGGAAAAGCGTATAAATAGACAACATATATAAGCACAGCTAAAATACATTTTGTTCACATTTAAGGGTCACAAAGTCTGATTATAAAAATGTCACTAGCTTCATTGCTAGCTAACTACTACTATTGCTAGCTAACTACTACTCTTACACTCTTCATGGCTATACTAACTGTAAGGATATGTTAAGGATTCAAATTTTGCTCAACTCATCAGATGCAGCTATACAGATAAAACAGAAACACAGTTGATAGCTCTGTCAAACCTTGGGTGCTTCTTTGATGATCTGATCGCAAAAGTCTAGAAAGCAGAAGAACCTGTAGACGTGCTTGCTGCCAGGGAACGACTGACTGTCCTCGGCGCTGTCCTCTGTAAACTGAGTCCTGCAAACAAACAACAGAGCATTAGTAAACTAGTGCTTAGGGTTAAACAGACACATCAGATTAAACAGACACACCTCCACTGTAGGCCGGGCAAGCTGTGTATGTCTGCAGGGTCGAGCGTTGAGGGTACGAGGCAGTACAGTTCAGTCAATCTCTGTGCGAGTAAGTGACATACTGGCGTTCTTTCGGCCAGGAGCTGTTCAGTATCTTCCTGCAGTAAACTGACCAGCAGCAACAAACTCTCCGTGGCTCTGAGTGCAATGCGACTTTTCTGAAAGCGAGAAAGTCTTATTAAAAACATTGATAAGTGATTCATCACTTAGACATCAACTCTAAGGTGCACGTTCACTGATGGTGTCCAATGACATTTCGGGAGCTTATCAATGATTTTGAATTATTTAAGAACTTTTTTCCAAACATTGAACAAGCAAACCTGTCGTCCATTACTTTATGATGACTCACCTGACTTTTTCCCAAGTGTATGAGTACTGGTACAATGCCTGTCTGAGGTATGCTGGAGAGCTGGGCTTCGGTCCGGGCAGAAGGGGAGGAGGGCGCCCCCGCTGCACTAGAAGATCCACTGCACCTCTCCTCCACTGACTCTTCGGAGGTAGAACTGGACCTTTGTTTCTGAGACTCTCTGGTAACCTTTGTGATGGAGATTTGTATGTTCATTATGATTTTAAAAAGAAAAGCCGTTTATATGACTGTCAACACAAATACACCGCACAGAACGAGTACCTCAAGGATGTAGTTTAGAACATAAGGGTCTTTCTTCACTCGAGTGCAAAGAGCAAATAAAAACTGAGATTCCTCTTTTTCCGTCTGCGATTCAGGGAGTCCACATAGATGGATGAGTTTCTAGAGAAGGGAACACAAGAATGAGCTTGAGATTGGGAAACTAACAATTTATATCAGCTGTTTAAAGGCTAATTTACCACAAAGCCTTTATGGGGTTTTAATCATCACAGTTTCTACAGTACATCCCAATCTGCTATTCGTAGCAACATTGGTTGAACCAATATCATGAATTTGGGGCCAGAGCTTTTTGCCCAACCAGATGGACAAATCACACGCTTTCCTTTAGTAGTCCAAACAAACAATAGGATTTTCAATCAAATTCATCCAAATAGGGCTGCACCATAAATCGTTAATTAATGATTAGGCAATTTACTACCATTGTTTTTGCACACTTCTTCAGTTAAGTACAGTACTGTTTAGCGTGTTGACAAAATGTTTGTATGCTCTCCTACTTGTAAGTCGCTTTGGATAAAAGCGTCTGCCAAACGAATAAATGTAAATGCTGCGTCTGAAAGCCAGAGGGCGCTCTCATGCAGAAACTCCAAATACACAGTATAGAAGTACAACACCCCACGTAGTTCTGGAAAATGCTTATGGGGATCTTTCTATCACTGTTTTTCAAGCCTTCTCAGGTATTTTCATGATAATAAAGTATATTTATAATGATGATGTTTGACGGATGTTGCTTTTTCAAATGCAAGTTATAAGCGCCTGAAACTCACTGCACTTCCTACTGATCAAAGAGCCTTGCTTTACGGACAAGCTGCGCATATACAGTAGGTAGTCAACCAGAATGCTCTCTACCGCCGCGTTGAGTGCCGCCGTTTGGGAAGGGCGGCAGTTAAAAGACATTTACATGTGAAACTAGTTCACAAAATTTCCGCCAGGAGGCGCAAAGGGAGAGTTTGCACCTTCAGTACTTAACCACATGTACTGTGAAACAGTGAAATTCAATGTGATAAATTCATTATTACATGACAGGAGGCAACACATTAAAGATTAAAACTTTAAAGATTAAAAAGATTTAAAAAAAAGAGTTATTCACGTTTATAAAATAACAAAAAAGCGATATAGGCGGAGAATTGAGACAAATGCAGGACATTAGGGGTGTAACGGTTCTCGGTAAAAAATTGCACAGCACGGTTCTCCACCAACGGTTCGGCACGCGGTACAACGTGCTTGGACCACGGCTCATCTTAAATCTGACGACGCATTTATAATATGGTTCGTTAGAAATTATAATGCATAAAACAGACTGACAAAGTTCAGCTAATGTGTGTTTGTCGATGGATACACATTTAATACCTACAACAAATCAAATAACGTATACAAATTTCAATAGGATTGACGTATGCTGTACAGTCATTTATGCTTTCATCACCCGGGTGTTGTGAGCGCGCGAGTGCAGGTGAGACCTGAACAGCACATTGCTGTTTAAACTACACTCATTCAAGCCTTGCCAATTTAAGTGCAAGAAGATGCACAAGAAAACTCGCTTGCGCGCTGTGAGAAGATCCGAATACCAACATTAAAGCTCTGCATGCAACCCAGCATTAAATGAAAACACTCCTTATATACTGAAAATGATTCAAACCGAATAAAGCATTGATTGAATGCATAGAGCAAATTTAAAATGTAAACCCTTGTTAAATGAAATTATGTATTTATGACTAGTATTAAATATCATTATTAGTGCCTGTGGATTTAAGTACTTGTAACTTTGATATTGTAGACAGCGTTTGTCTTTTACACCTAAACGTCTTAACTCTTGCCCGTCCGCTGAGTGAGGCAATGAGTTTGACGCGTCAACTGAGTGAAGATCTGTGAATAGACTGCCACTCAGCGGTAAACAAGAGTCAACACACATTAAAGAAGTACCGCCGCGGAGACGGAGATGGCGGAAGGCTCATTCTGGTTGAGTACCTACTGTACAAATAATCGTAATCATCGCAATATCATAGTCACACTCGATGGGTTATGCGATATTTATTGAACATCGGGATTAACCGTGCACCCCTACATCCAAACTTTTCGTGATGAATAATTGTTAATACACAATTACGATGCTCAAAATTATACTTACAAAGAAAAACAACTTGGTAACTGTCTTACCTGTACAGGTCGATATACATTGATTAAATGCAGCAGTGGTTTTTGGATCTGGCCCAGAAGTTTAGAGAAAAACAGCATCACTTGCTGACTCATCCCTGGAGGATACTGCAACCATGAAAACAGATCAAGAGAGTAACTGCATTATTTCACTAAACTCTACATGTCTTCAATCTCTGTCTTATGTCATCATACCTGTGCTTTACCCAGTGTGCAAAGTGTCTCTAGTATTTTATGCTGGAGCAGGTAATCCATACAAGAACCCGTCTCCTCCCCTTCCTGCTTCTCCTCGTACACAAGGATGTCCAGCATCTGTTTCAGCCTCCATGGGATGTCTGTGTGCTTCACTGGACAAGATTCATCTATGCAAAAAAGCATAAAGAACACAGAGTTTTCATCAATTATCACACATCAAGATGATTCAAACACAATTTTATTTTAAAGCAACAATATGTAATTTTGCCTCTCTGTCGCCATCTCTGTCTGAAACAAAAAACTGCAAGTTACTTTTTTCATGAAATCTGACCAAACCGGTAAAATTACAAAACATTATTATAAGCGTAACATAACAAATCGTTTTTATGTACTTGTTCAATAACCTATTTTTGTTATTTATTTATTTGATTATTTTTACATATTACAGCTTTAAAAACCCACTCCTTGATTCACTCAGCTCACAATGCGATGTGATTCACAATACTGATCTCACGATACTATTTTTCACGTTTTGTTTTTACAAAATGAGTCAAGACAAATTAGAAATGAACTTCCCTTTTATTATTTCTTGAATGCTACACATTTCTTTGTAAAATAAAAAAATATTTTATGTCAAATAACAAAACTAAATTGCAATTTTGAAACAAATTCCAAATTAAATAAAAAATGAATACTAGAAAAGTCTATTTAATATAAATAAACTTTGACTTTGTCTGTGCTTGAATTTTTTTCACATTTTATAAGAAACATCAGCAGTAAACGCAGCGGCCCCTGCTGTTCCAAACATGTATTTTAACTTCAATTGTCGCATATTATAATGGCTTTTCAACCGGCTCACGGTAAATCGTTACATCCCGTTGTATTTACATGGTAATCGACCCTTAGCAAAACCCCGCCCCCTTCGTTCCTGTTGCTATGTCCAACAAGCTTCCAGTATCAGCCATGCACTCCCAGTGTAAATTTGTGCACTCCCTGGGGAAATAATGAAGAATTTCTGGAAAAACGACATGCTGAATTCAGACAGAAAGGTCTGCAATATACATTCGAGGGATACATTCAGTATTTAAGATAACTGTAACAATAATTATAACTATATTTGCGTCCACACCGGCAGACGATAACGTTACGTTAATTCTAAACTCGGCTACTACTGTCACACAAATGGATGTATAGCTAACCTAAATGTGGTGTATTAAGTGTTTATATTTATTCCGAAATTTGTAGAGAGTGAGAGAGTATCTTCGGGCAGAGTTTTGTTCGGCCGTGATCCTTCTTTGTGAAAACAAAACTAAACTTTTAAATATTAGTTCAGTAAAGAAAAGAATAACAGTCCATCAGTGTCTTAATCTTTATTTGTGTTAAATACAACAAACACAGTACAGACTTCATTCCTGAAACTTCATTGCTGAAAATGTCTTTCCTTTAAAATGTCACTGAAAATGCTGCTCTCTGAAGGCTGAACTTGGTGCGCTCATCACATCAAAGGGACGCAAAGCATATCTTGCCAGCTTGCTCATACATGTAATATGTAAGTTGCCAGCTTGCTCATACATGTAATATGAAAGTAACATATCAATAAGTATTATATTCCGCCTCAAAACACCACTTCCCGAATGCTTCCGTCTATAATTCGTACATTAATGATTCCAACAACAATATTGTGACTCGTATCTGTATTGGTTAACGTTAGTTGTGATATGAACTATTCTCCTTCATTTAGAATGATTTTTAAAAGTTATAACTTAGATATCGTTTATCGTTAAAGTGTGAACGTCCATTAAAGCTGGATATATATATACAGTATATACATACAGGTACATCTAAAAAATATTAAATATCGTGAAAAAGGTCAATATTTTTTGTCACTCATTTCAGAAAGTGAAACCCATATATTATATAGATTCATTACACAGAGTGAAATATATCAAGCCTTTATTTCTTGAAATTTTGATGATTATGGCTTACAGATAATGAAAACCCAAAATTCAGTAGAATATTACACAAGAACAATAATAAAAAGGATATTTTAAACAGAAATGTCAGGCTTCTGAAAAGTATGGTCATTTCTATGCACTCAATATTTGGTTGGGCCTCCTTTTGCCTGAATTACTGCATCAATGCGGCGTGGCATGGAGGCAATCAGTCTGTGACACTGCTCAGGTGTAATGGAAGCCCAGGTGGCTTTGATAGCGGCCTTCAGGTCATCTGCATTGTTGGGTCTGGTGTCTCTCATCTTCCTCTTGACCATACCACATAGATTCTCTATGGGGTTCAGGTCAGGCGGGTTTGCTAGCCAATCCAGCACAGTACCACCATGGTCATTGAACCAGCTTTTGGTACCTTTGGCAGTGAAATCAGCATCTCCATAAAGCTTGTCAGCAGAAGGAAGCATGAAGTGCTCTAAAATGTCCTGGTAGATGGCTGCGTTGACCTTGGACCTCAGAAAACACAGTGGACCAACACCAGCAGATGACATGGCAGCCCACATCATCACTGACTGTGGAAACTTTACACTGGACCTCAAGCAACGTGGATTCTGTGCCTCTCCTCTCTTCCTCCAGACTCTGGGACCCTGATTTTCATTTGGAAATGCAAAATGTTCTTTCATCTGAAAATGACTTTGGTCCACTGTGTTTTCTGAAGTCCACAGTCAACGCAGCCATCTACCAGGAAATTTTAGAGCACTTCATGCTTCCTTCTGCTGACAAGCTTTATGGAGATGCTGATTTCATTTTCCAGCAGGACTTGGCACCTGTCCACACTGCCAAAGGTACCAAAAGCTGGTTCAATGACCATGGTGTTGCTGAGCATGATTGGCCAGCAAAACCGCCTGACCTGAACCCCACAGAGAATCTATGTGAGAGACAACAGACCCAACAATGCAGATGACCAAAAGGCCGCTATCAAAGCCACCTGGGCTTCCATTACACCTGAGCAGTGCTACAGGCTGATTGACTCCATGCCACGCCGCATTGATGCAGTAATTCATGCAAAAGGAGGCCCAACTAAGTATTGAGTGCATAGAAATGACCATACTTTTCAGAAGCCTGACATTTCTGTTTAAAATATCCTTTTTATTATTGATCTTCTGTAATATTCTAATTTTCTGAGACACTGAATTTTGGGTTTTCGTTATCTGAAAGCCATAATCATCAACATTTCAAGAAATAAAGGCTTGATATATTTCACTCAATGTGTAATGAATCTATATAATATATGGGTTTCACTTTATGAAATGAGTGACAAAAAATATTGACCTTTTTCACGATATTCAATTTTTTTGAGATGTACCTGTATATCTCCGTTTACTATTACAATAATTAAAAAGCTATTTTTTCACATTAATCACCAAAGCTCTACTACGCCAGGCTTGTCGGACTGGTTTGTTTGTCGGACAAAATGGCGGTCAGTCCCGGGGGACCAGATATCGGTTATGATTGGTCCAATGGTCAGATCGCCTGTCAATCAAACTGCTTGCGAAGGGTCAATTACGGTCTTACCAGTAGTTTCAATGTAGTAGTTGGTTATTGCTTTCCAGTGATCCACAAAAGAGTCCAGCAGGTTTATCGAAGGCTCATGCTATAAAAACAGAGAAGAAACAAATACATTTTATTTCCACATAGACTACTTTATTTGATTCACAGCTGTAATATCACTCACTAAAATGTACTATGGTACTTCTGAACATTGTAATACGTTACATAAATATGGTCATCATTCAGTACCACAATATTTTTCAAAGACGATAAGTGTGAGCATGTGGTGTAAATGCATGTTGTACTCCTGCAAGTCCCTCAAGACTTTTTCTGTGGTGGTTTTACGGACTCTCAAACTTGTTCAGACCTACAGGAATATGCACCTTCCACGTGAACAACTCTCCAAGACGAAGTCAACACTGTATCAGACACTTAATTTCATGATAGCTATACATAATTGCTCAAATGCCCTTTCCATGGATATAGTAAGTAAACCAAGTCTGTGAGATTCAATAATACTGCACTGTAATCAAAGTAGCACCCAAGCTAAACTAAAGACAAACATCGAACTTCTTTATACGAAGTTCAAACTGCGTGACAACCCATTGGCAATCTATTAATTTACACATTTAGTTATAACAATTGATAAAATAAACTTAAATGCTACATTTCTTAAGTTTTAAAGGGTCGTCCAACAGTTCTCCGGAGTTTGTTATGTTAACAATGCTAAGCTAGCAGCTAAGATATTCTAAAGTCAGTTGTACTTACCGTTTCCAAAGCCTGCTGCAAAAAAGCCGTCACTTTATTAAACATATCCATGGCTGGATCTCAGAACAGCTCATTTATGTCAGATGTAATGTTTGGGACATCTTTAAATGTCGTTATATAGCGCTAGTGTAGTTTGTAAACGAAGTTTACATGGCTGCTTAGCTCCTGCATTAGTTGCGCGTGCTTACACTGACCTCTACTGACAGAAACATGAATGTCACAGTAATGTACAACACAAGAGAGGATTGTAGGCAGGACATAAAGTGTAGTGGCAAACGAAAAACATGTATGATACAAAAAAGTTATGTACTATATTACAATTTTATTAATGTGACTATTTATTATTTAACACGCTTTATTTACATTGTTATTGTAGTCGTAACACCGTAATATGGTCTTGAAGGGATAGTTCACCCGAAAATGAAAATTCTGTCATCATTTACTTGATTTATTTGTTCTGCTAAACACAAATAAAGATATTTGGAAGAATGTCAGTAACAGATCTCAACCCTACTCTAATAAACATTATAACACGATTTACAACCCTTTAAATTTTACAATAAAATGGTTTGTTTTTATTATGTTGTTATTATGGATTTGTATAATGACTATAATCCTATATTTTACCATCCCAGTAGGCCTATAGACCAGCCATTTTGTAAAACATAAATAACAGGTCAAGCTGACATTCCTGTTTACGTTTTTTTAAAACTACATAAAATTACAATAAAATAAAATAAAAACATTTAGAGCTGAATAAACCAATTAAATGAATACAATAAATATGGCATAAAAGGTTTTAAAAAGGATTAATAAAAAAAAGCACAGAAATGCCAAAGTGATGCTTTATCCAGCATAGCTTTATTTAAACAAAATGCAACTGTAATATGTCTGCCAATGGTGTTTGTTTACCAGATATATATTTTTTGTACAGCAATATTACTAAGCCATCCTGTCTTAACCAAACTATACAGAACACTCCCCCTAAAGTGGGATCAATATCAGCAAAAATATCTCTTCAGCTGTATTGACAAATCAATGATACATTTTAGAGCATAAAAACATAAATAAAAACATGGTTAAGGCACATTATTAGAAAATATAAAAACAAAAAAACATAAAATACTGCATGTGCATTGGAATAAAGTAAAAATTACCACAGATTTGTGAAAACAAAAAAAGAGGTATTACTTTTCAATAATGTTTCAATTAACTAAAAACACATCCTGTCTGATCTTCACAATGAGTCCTGATTTTGACACTGACAATGTCTTTCTGAACACTGCAAACTCAACTCAGGTCAAAAACAGTGCAAAGTCACAGGAGTGTTGATTTACATAAGGATAAATACTGTGCTTTGACATCAGACTTTGTTAAACATAAAACTATTTTATTTAAATGTGCCATTTTTAGACAAAGTCATTCAATACCTGAAACATGAACGTAAGAGTTATATTTCTAAAGAAATGTACATCAGCATCATGTCAACATAAAATTACCAGAAATGATCAAATGTTGGTAAAATTGTTCCGTAATGCTGGGTGCACACCAAACGCGAACAATCGCGTTACACACATCCTTATTTACTCGCGGGAAAAGTTTGTTATTTTCGTGTGAGTGACGCGAGCTGACAAATATTTTCAACTTGCGCGGAAGACAAGATTGACGCACGTTCGTGGCAATTGCGCCGTCCGATTCGCGTCATTCGCATCGCCTGCCACAAGTTCGCCTCTATTCAAGTCTTTGCATTGACTTTGTATGTAATTTACTCGCGCAAACCGCTTAATTCGCTTTTGGTGTGAACCCAGCATAACAATTTTGCACTGGTCTTATTTGAAGTTTGTATATTTGTATGTGAATTTCAGTAATTAACAGCACCAAGTTCCCGAAAACAAAAGACAAATCACTGCATGATCCACATGCTTGGAAATAATATTCTTTTCAGTGCAATAACATACTGACAATGTGAGAAGAACGCGTGAGAGAAATCTCTTCAACCTGAAGCTTTGGTTTCCCACTCCTACAAACACAAACAGAGGTAAAGGTTAAACGTCACACTGATATTTACTGAAGGAAATCAATTCTCTGGCTTGATTAAATAAGTTGTGTCTCTTGTTGAGTTAATCATTAGTTTTGTGAAAGGGTTTTCTTTAAGGCCCAGCGAATGAAATTTAGTGGCATCTAGTGGTGAGGTTGCAAATTGCAACCAATGGCTCACTCCACCCCTCCCTTTCGAAATATTACGGTGGCTGACACAGAACTAAGATGTCATCACGTTTTCGCTTCTTTCCCAAAGGAGATAATGTATGTATGAAATGCGCTCTGTAGAGCAGTTTGTTACCTGGCTGGGTAAATGTATTTACTTTTTCAGTTATTTCATTCGAATAGATGAAATAAGTGCATGCAATGTACATATGAGCGCGACTGGAGATGACAGAAAAAACATACAGAGAGCAGCGGTTTTATTTCTGCTTTGACAGAGTTGAGACAGCGCCGAACACTGTATGCGTGTGTTAGAAAATGGCTCTTTTGGTCGCAAAGGTTGCCGACCCCTGGTTTAGGGCTACTGTAGAAACAACATGGTGAATTCCATGTAAGGGGACCCGCGGTGTATGTACAGTAGATAGAAATAGCTCATTCTAAGGTAATAAAAACATAACGCTTCAATATGTGAGGTCTTTATACACCTCTGAAGACATAGTTATGTATATATTATATTGCATTTCTGTCAATAGATCCTCCAAAAAACATTCACATTGGACCTTTAAAACGTCTAAATGGAAATGTGACCGAAACGCTCTAAGAAAGTGATCGACTGGCTAATTCTGGCTAACTTCCTAATTTGAGGAATACCTGTGATTTTTATCTACTGCTGATGCTAACTTCATACTTGAGGGGGAAATAAATAAATAAATCAAACAGAAAATAAATTAGAGCTTTTCTGTGATCTTATTCTAAATTTTATCCAATGAGAATTATCCCTAAATGTCTTCCATGGAATTTGACTTGAATGAAGTATCATAAGACAGCATTAAACTGTTCACTGGAGCATGCCAAGGATGCCAAAAAATAGTCTAAATAGGCAACTAAGTAGGGTTTGGAACACATTCAATGTCTTTCATTTCATAACACAACTTTTTCAATGAATCTCTTATTTGTGTTGTGCAGATTTAACAAGCAAGGATCATTTCAACAAGCTCTGTCAAATTCATGTGAGAGCCGTACCTTCCTCCTTTGCAGGACCCTGCCGTGCTCAATGAACAGGGCAGATGGAGCTTTCTTTAGGGTGTTTTTTGCTGACGCAGTTCTTCTCAGAAGCGGTGTGAAGAACCCACCCTGAATTAGAAAGAGAGAGAGGGAAGCAAAATATTTACATAAGTTACTCACCATAATGCCATTCCAAACATGTCTGACTATCTTTCTTTTGCAGAACACAAATGAAGATGTTTCGTTGGTAACCAAACAACACTGACCCCCACTGACTTCCATTGTGCGCACAAAACCACTGAGACATTCCTAAAACATCATCTTTCGTGTTCCACGGAAGCAAGAGTTATACACAGGTTATGAACCACATGGGGGTGAATCAATGAGGACAGGTTCATTTTTGGGTGAACTGTCCCTTTAAAGCTGCTCTTATCAAAGCATTACTTTCTACTCCTTTGGGAGGAAATGGCTCTTAAACCAAACCACCGTAATTACTGAGCTACACAACAGCCGTGACAACCGACAAACACAGCACCGAACAAGACAAGTCACAAATTCTTCCCTTACATTAAATATATATTAATAATAATAATAATAAAGGGCAAATTATGGATGCTACATTTGCTAAATGTTCACAGTGATTCACAAGTCTTGAAAATTGTTAAACTAGTCAAGATTGATCTGCTTTGACACTTGATAAAAATACTAACACCCATAAAAACAAACACATCATTGTGGTTGATCTGGAAAATCTGTTACTTTGTGTTGCAGTTACACAATCCAAACAACAGGTGGCAGTGTAAGAGCAAAAACGTCCGCATGCAGGGTTCACGATCATCTCCAAGAACTTGTTCTGCTATCATAACGCCTATAATGTTGGAGTCCCACGGTACACAAATATAACTGTACCTTAAACACTGTCAAAGTGTTACTGTGTTACCCTCTGACATCATCACAGTAACATGTCCCTGTGTGATGGAGTGTTACCTGTGCTCGTTCAGTGCAGAAAGCGAGGGACCGCCTGAAGGAACTCTGTTTGGCCGGCTTTGCGCCAACGCTCACCAGGTTGACCTCTGACCCTGCACGCAACTGCACGCGCCTCTTTCCTGTCAGGTCCAACATCTGCACACCCCTCTCGATCTCAAACTTTTTCGTATCTGACAACACAAATACAAAAGTGGTTTTACGATATGAAGTCAAAACATATTTCATCCTGTTAAATGTGAAAAACTTAATGGTCTCCCACTTCTCTCGGTGTGCACTGGATAGTATTACTTTCTGATTCTTTATGGTTTTCTGGATGTGTGTACCCTTCACTTTTCTACTTTTCACCCTCTCTTAATCTCCTCCCTGAGAAAAGCTCACACTGGAAAGTTGGGTTCAAAAAGAAAACATGATATTCTCAGGGTTACGACTAAAGAATCTTAAAAGGATGTGTGTGTGTGCGCGCATGCCACAAGGCTACATCCCTGCTTTGCGACCAAAACCACGAGCGAATAAAAAGGCCAGCAGCCACGGGTCTCATCCAAAACGAAAGCGCAGGAGCGAGTCCAGAAACACACAAAATCTCACCTCACATGCCCTGTAACACTATAATACACACTCAAGTACTCTACAAAATGTTCATACACTCAAAAAATTGATTTGTTGAATTTACTTAAAAAAGCTGCGTCAAGTGGTTCCACGCAACAATATTAAGTAATTTGAACAAATAACACTTAAGTTGTATGAACAAAAGAAATTTCAGTAATTTGAACAAATAACACTTAAGTTGTATGAACAAAAGAAATTTCAGTAATTTGAACAAATAACACTTAAGTTGTATGAACAAAATAATACAAAATAGTAATGTTGACAAAACTTTTTTGAGTAAATCCAAACCATTCCGATTGTAGCAGTAATTTTAAGTTAATTAAACTAAATATTTATCCTTCTCAATGGTACTTTTTGTTGTCATACATAAATTATATTTTGAGTGTATAGTGGGCAAAAAAAGTATTTGGACAACAATTTATCATCATTCTGCATGCTGTGTAATTATCTGAATGTCAAAGCTTTCGACAACAAAATATCAAAGCGATTCTTTTGATTTTTACATAAATCGAAAGAAAGTTATTTGTTCAAAATCAGAAGGTGCTTTATTGGCAAGTATGTTTACACACACAAGGAATTTGACTTGGCGACAGGAGCTTAGTGCAGAAGAAAGTGTACATATGGTGCAAACATAGTGCAAACATACATTCCACATCATATGTATTTATTATTTCATCATTTGTAACTCAACTTCTTTTTGCAAAATGGTTTGCTTGAAATACATGACAATTTGTCTGACAGTCAGACATTTTAAGTCTGGCTTACAGTAACTGTCCGAATGCTTTGAGGTTCACTGTTCACCCAACAATAAAAATTCTGTGATCATTTACTCACCATCGAGTTCCAAATCTGTTTAAACGTCTTTGTTCTAATGAACACAGAGAAAGATATTTGGAAGAATGCTTGTAACCAAACATTACTTGGAACCCATTAACTCTCATAGTAAGAAAGTGCCCCAGAACTGTTTGCTTTCATACATTCTTCAAAATATCTTCTTTTGTGTTCAACAGAACAAAGAATTTTATAACACATATTTCCTACTATGGTAGTCACTATGGTGCCCCAGAACTGTCTGGTTACATTCTTTCAAATATCTTTCTCTGTGTTCATCAGAACACAGAAATTCATACAGATTTGGAACAACTTGAGAGTGAGTAAAATGTAAATTTTTGGATAGTGGATATTCGCTGCACAATTGTAATTGGACCCACCTGATGAGAAAAACAGCATTGTAAATAGATTCATGATCATAATCATCACACATCAAAGTCCATAGACAAACCACAAAAGGTCAATTTGTCAAGTACACATGAAGTCATACGCACAAATGATGCAGAAAACTGCTTCTCCATATGAAGTTTCTCATCTTTCTCATTAGTGTTCCCTTAAAATGCTACTATACTTGAATGTCAAATTCAAGTGAACCATACTGTTCTTTTTACCCTTTAAATACCCATTCAAATGTTTTTTTAAGATCTTTTCTGAGGACCCCCCGGTTAAACACTTTGGATGTAGCTCATACCGGCTTTATAAATGCAATACAAATGCAAAATACAAACAGTTTTCTGTCTGCACAAAATGATGCTCTGGGACATTATGCAAATCCTGTAAACCAAGAGCATGGAAAGTTGCGAGCAACCAGCCGCCGTATAATTATTAAGCGCCCCAAATTGAAAGCAGATGCCTCTGAATTGTCAAGTGTTTGTGAATCTGTGAAGAGGAAGTGATGGAGAAGACGTACATGGTATCCATGTGTTCTGTTTCTCGCTCTCTCTCACTTTCTCTTCTACGTGGATTGACCGTTTCGCTATCATGTCGCAAGTGATAAAATCGAATCTGTTTGTTCACACGGTGTACTAGTTAATATCCAGTGTATCCAATTCGTTTTTTTCAGAGACTGAACCACATGTAGATCTGGTTTGTAAACATCAGATTGCATGTGGCTTTCTGCTGTCCGACAAAACCCATTTCTAAATGTTTGCTGTCTGTCTGAAAGTCCTTGAAACTGATAACCTTGACAGACAGAGAATCAGCTGCTGACTGTTTGTGTTGCGATGTGAAAAACAAGTACAGAGAAGTCACCATGCATGTCTTTCACTTCATTGACCAATCACATTACAGTATTGTCATGACTCAAAGATGTTTATGAGAGAATCATGTGCCGATTATATGCGATGATGCTGAACTGCTCAAGGCACTGAGGTTAAAGTGGATAAAAAATTCCCATGACAGTAAAAGCCATTTCAAATTTGTTTTACAACCAAGTCGGTGGCATAAAGCAAGAAAGGATCAGTAGAGACCACTGAGAGCAGAAAATGGGATAAAATGAGAGAGAACTATAAATGCACAGTGTATTTGAAGCATAATGTGTTTCCTTTCTCTAAAAAAGTGAATTTAGTATTGGGGACTGCAGGGGCAGTGTGACTGACTCACTGTGGTTGCTGAAGATTTCATTATTGCTGTAGTTGGCAGAAATCTTGGATGACAACAATTCTCCGTTTCCCCCGCCGTAAGGTTTCTGAAACTGAGAAATGGATGTAACAGCTGTTATAAGTACTGTACTGTAATTCTAGTGCTTTCAGAGAATGTTCATGAGATGAAAGGAAATGTTTATCAATTCTATTTGGTTTTTAAACGAACAAGATATTGAACCTGATTACTTTCCTAACAAACAATCCTTGATGGTTGTAAATAATCCCTTAGTGCATGTGTTCGCATGACATATTTCTTCATAATCTTTCACTAAAATGTACTTGATCCGCCTCTAAAACATCTTTTCAACATTATCAAGAGCTCAATTTTGGGTTTAATCATCGCCATGCAGTGTTGGGTAAGTTACTCTGAAAAAGTAATTAATTACTAGTTACTAATTACACATTCGATAATGTAATTAGATTACTGTACAAGTTACTCTCTTCAAAAAGTATTTAATGACTTATTACTAATTACTTTCTATATCCTACATCAACCTTGATGAGTTAAGTGATTCAAGGATAGACATGAAACAGCTCTTTCAATTCATTCAAATAAATAATATAAAACTACATAAAGTATTGTTATTAATTACAAATGTGAGAATTATACATTAAAGCACAGATTTTAAAGTTAGACTTTGAATTTTGATGTAAATTCCTCTTCTGCACACACACATTTTACACAAAGTATTTAGTTTAATTACATCAGAAGTAACTGTAATTAAATTACAGAAAAAATAAGAGTAATCCCTTACTTTACTTTTTCAAGGGGAAGTAATTAAATTACAGTAACTAATTACTTAGTAACTAGTTACACCCAACACTGTTGCCATGCACCTGTCACAAATAACCCAACTTTGCATTTTCTTTAAACATTTTGCTTCATTTGGAAATACGTCACGAGGGATAGTTAACCCCAAAATGAAAATTCTGTCTTCATTTACTAATAACCCTTAAGTTAAACACAAAAGAAGATATTTTGAAGAATGCGGGAAGCTAAACAGTTCTGGGGCACCATTGACCACCATAGTCGTTGTTTTCCCTGGAAGTCAATAGTGCCCCTGTACTGTTTGGATACAAAAATTCTTCCAAATATATATTTTTTACACATCTTAAACTGTTTTGGAACAACTAGGGGTTGAGTAAATGCTGACAATTTTTTGGGGGGGGTTAACTATCCCTTTAAACACCATTTCTATTGGATATTTGAAAGAAATCACACATACACAACATCTGATGCAACCAAAAAACAATTTTGACATGGCCCTTTTATGTGAAGTTAAAGGGATAGTTCACTTTCTTCTGCAGAACACAAACAAAGACATTTTAAAGAATGTTGGTCACCAAACAACACTGACCTCCATTGACTTCCATTGTATGGACACAAAACCACTGAGACATTTCTCAAAATATCTTCTTTTGGGGTTTGAGTCATATGCAGATGTTGAACCACATGAGGGTGAATAAATGATGACAGCATTTGTATTTTTTGGTGAACTATCCCTTTAAGGTAGTGAAAACTTTTATCTACACTGGAAAGTTCCTTGAACGAACACTGATTTGAAAAATGTATCTAACTTTACCACAGCACATTGCAACCTAATAAACAACCTGTAGTGTAATAACTAGTAACACCTCCCTGCCGGACCGTACCATGTGCTCTAGTATAGATGTGTTTGAATAGATGGGCTGAGGTTGAACTCCACCACAGAGCTGCTGAAAGGGGTCGTCCATGTACATGTTTGAGGTGGGGAACCTGCGGCTTTTCAGACCACTGAAGGACAAAGGAAACAGAAGAATGGGGAAAGAATGACAGAGTTTCAGTGATTCATAGTTCGTACAGAATGCTGTCGGCAAACAGACAGCATGAGTGTGTGCGCGTGTGTGTACCTCAGTGATTCGTGGCTGGTGTGTTGATATGGAGGGCCATCTGCAGTGGAACTCCCATCCTGCAGGAGCTGAACCCACTGTTCTTTATCATCCGCACAACTGGCCTGCTCATACACACAAAGAATAACATCGACACAGTCATTCAACACAAAGTGAGAACAGTTCAAATGAAGTTTGGTTAGAAATAAACTTGCACTACAAATACAGTGATTGTATTACATCTGATACCATCGTGTGAATAGTGAAAGACCGGCACACTTAAAACCCCAAGAAGTTGACTTTGAGTAAACTCATTCCCTCAATTTGTATAACTTGAATTAAGTGTGTGGGTATCATCATGGTACATGTCTAAAAAACATGATATTAGCTCTAAAAACTTTCGCAAAAGGGTAGTTCCAAGATCATACCTCCAGTACAGCCACCTGGTCTCCATGATGCATGATGGTCATGCGGTAAGCATGTGCTGTATCCGGCCCGGGTTGGACCTCGCTCCCTCTGAGCTGAACCGTGTACTGAGGGGTCTCTTCTGACTCCTCGTCCCGACACATCTTCAGCACCCCTTCCTCCACCCGGCACCAGAGACTCTGCCACTGACAGTTCATCAGCACGTTCATAAAACCTGCTGAAGAGAGACCAGAACGTAAACCCTATTGCCCAATGTGACATCACCTGCCTGCTATTTACTACAATTCAGAATTTACGTACACACTAGAGCTAAATACGGGTGTCGCTCCACTTCTGTGTGCTTAGTTCAGTTTTGTACACAGAGTTGAAATATTTACAGAAGTGAACCGCGTTCTAAAACTGAATTCACACTGGAAAAATAAAATAGTGACAAGTGAATACATTTGCGTGTAGTGTTTGGAAACCGAACTAGCATTTTAATGGTGTAATTAAAAAGCATTTAACAAAAAAATGGAACTATTCTTTCATATACATAACAGTAAATCTGATTTATATCAATGACTTTTTCAAGCAAGACACCATAGTCGCTTTATAAAAAGCTTGTGACGATAAAAGTCTTAAAAACTAAAAGTTAGGGATGGTAACATGAACACACTCTTGCAAGCGTAAACCAATAAACTAGTTTTGAGGCTTTGCTTTCAAGTTATTTACCGAAACACATAAAGCAGACACGAGCATATGCGTCCAATCAGCGAGCTCGCATTTTCAATAACAAACCGTTACAAAAAAACTCCCGCGAGTGGTAAGACGTAACCACTTGGAGACGTTTTAACCCGCCTATCTCATTTCCAATCAAACCAGTTCCAGCTTCCAATCTTTTCTGAAACCATTCGCATACTTTTTTTGTAAGCTCAACAGCGCTTTCTCTACATTTGCGAAAATCCGCTTCCATAAACACTGAGCTGCGATCAAATACCAGTAAATATTCACCAGTCTGTTTACAAACCAAACGTCTGAGGTCATTCCTGTGGTTGTCACCCCGGTGTCAAAGGTGACAATCAAATCGCACAGGAATCCGTCCACAGACAAAGGTGCAGTGTTAAACACCCGGCCTGTGTCCTGTGCGGCATGCAGTGAATTTAGTCTCTGACGAATGACACAAAGACACTCGCGAGCGGAACAATGCCACAGTTGTGCTATAATGGTCTATTGGTGTGTGTGGGGTTATATAGAGCAAGATATCAGTCGTTTCCCAATCTACGATCACATTGCAGGTTTTATTTATAGACGTTTCAGCAGCAACATCATAAACAAATGTTATGTTACAACTTGTTCATCAAATGTGCATTGCTTGCATGAGCACCACAGCTTAACGTTTTGAAACGCACGTGTGCACGAAGGCTTCAATAAACACAGCCCTCTGCAGTGAATGAAAAAGATTTAAACATAACATTTTCAAAGGAAGTGTGTGTGCTCACCTGTGTTTTTGTCTTTGCTCTCCACAATGTTTGCTGCAGAGGGGAGACTGGAGATTTTTTCTTCATCTGAATCCGTATGGAGCACTGAACTTGACTAGAGAGAGAGAGGGAGAGAGAGAGAGAGAGAGAAAGAAAGAGAGAGAAAGAAAAAAAAAGAAAATAAGTCTCTCTCAGTCTCTTAGATTTAGCTAATAGGTTTACGGCAACAGAAAGTTCATGAAAGTGACTATAATATAGACTTAAATGACAACTGGTCGACAGATTAAAATGAAACCTTTCTTTCTTCCGCAGAACACAAAAGAAGATATTTCGAAGAAAGTTGGTAACCGAACCAAACGCCGTCACCCATTCACTTCTATTGTATGGACACTAAATGAATGCAAGTCAATAGGTGCCGTCGTGGGTTACCAACTATCTTTAAAATATATACTTTTGTGTTCTGCGGAAGAACGTGATACAGGTTCAAAATGACATAAGGGGAAGGAAATGATGACAGAATTTCCATTTTTGGGACTATCCCTTTAAGAACTTAAAATCATTCATATAAATGTTCTTCCTCTCACCTTCTGTTCATCACATTGATAACAAATGTAAGAGAAGTAAATAGTATTGCAACCGTGTGTGTGTGTGTGGTTCTGGTAAACCCTACATTGTGGGGACCATATGTTGCCATAAAGAAAGTAATACTGGTAGTTTTTTATTACCACTAATTAGGGCTGTCAAACGATTAATCGCGATTAATCGCATCCAGAATAAAAGTTTTTGTTTACATAATATACTGTATGTCTGTGTACTGTGCATATTCATTTTGTATTTATTAACACAAAAACATAAACATACATTTATATATATATTTAGGAAATATTTAGATGTATTTATTTATATTTACCAATAATTGAAATTATAAATAAACGTTTATAAAAAAATATTGTATATTTTTCTTAAATATACAGTATGCATGTATGTGTATGTGTTTATTAATTCAAAATTCAAAACACAAACATTTATTCTGGATGCGATTAATCACGATTCTGGATGCGATTAATTGCGATTAATCGTTTGACAGCCCTACCACTAATACTTTTTTTGGTTCCCATGAGGAAAACAACATGGAAATAATGCTAAATGATGTATATTTGAAAATGCAAAACGATTTCTGTGAAGGTTGTTTTGGGGTAAAGTAAGAATAAAAAGAATATACAGTTTGTACAGTATAAACGTCATCATGTCTGTGGAAAGTCGTAAAACATGAAAACCCAAAGTGTGTGTGTGTGTGTTACCCTGCAAGAGTCCAGCCTTTCACTCTTTAGTGTGAATGAAGAGCTTTGAGATTCAGGCTCGTAATAAGAGGAACCGCTCACTTCTTCTATAATCTGCAAATGAGACATCAAGAGACAGACAGACATCAGTTAAATAATACAGTTACAGCTAGATAGAGGCTAAGTTTGTGTTAATGGAAGTCAGGTTTAAAGAAGTTATCCAGTGTTCAGACCTTCCTCCACTCCTCGGCTTGTGTGCTGCTCTGGAAGCCCATGATGAGCGTGTCTACACCGGCCACCACTTTCAGCTCATACTGCATCTTTTTACTATGCTTGGATTTGTAGACCACGTAGCAACCCGTCAGGTTGAGCTCCATCAGTGGATGAAGGTCTTTAGCACATTTAAAACACTGCCAAGAAAAATAACATTATACAAACAAAACAAATACTTCAAACAAATACTTCAATCTTAAAATGTACCCCATACCATGTGACCAATATTTGTTTGTGCTATGTTATATATGATTATTTTTTGATAATACATCATAAGCGTTTCAAATCTTTTCAAGTCACTTTTAAGGTAGTACTTGGGTTGGGATGTCACCTTACCAAAAGTGAGTTGTGCTTAATAATAAAGAGCTGTCGGGTCCACTGGCCCAGCCACTTCTTCCTCCAGAGGTATCCACAGATGCGTGACTCTGGCACGGGTCTTAAGCAGGGTTGAGAGGAGCTCCAGTGGATGTAGTGAGCTCTGTCCTTCACAAACTCTTCATCGTCCTCCTCACCATACGACTCGTAGTGACTGCTGTCCGAGTCTACTTTATCTGAGCCAGAGACGCAAGGGTTTTAAGTACTATAAAGGTTTTAGACTCGCATTTGGACATCAGCTGTTGTTATATCAAATGTTATAATATAATTACTGTAGTTATCGATTCAATTTACCGTTTAAAAGAAAGGCAGAAAAAATAGTAAAGAAATGTATTTATTTTTATTTCAGATGACCAATTACAGTTATTTACTTGCAGTCCTTCACATAAAGTTTTAATGGTTGAATGTTGAATGTGCCGGCTCGAATTTGAGTATAACAATGTGAATAAAGATTCTTTTGTTAATTCGTCAAAAAAACACAGAAATCTCTTATCCGAAGAGCACCGATACATGGACTACATACCCCAGTAGCTTTGCTCTGCATTTTTTTGATGTAAAGATTATTTTGTTATTTCAGTTTGGTATTTGCAAGTTTTTGACAGATTCATAAAATATTTGTGATTTTTACGACAGGTAGTTGGTCTTATAAAAAAGATTATTTATTTATTTATAGATTATAGTACATATATTATATTGATATAAAATGCTGTTTTATGTGTAAACAATTTACATATTTATTCCTCATATAATGAAAGTATAAGCACCAGAAACTGTCAAATAATTCTGAAAAAAAAAACAAAAAAAGGTGAAAGGTGACAAACTTTAAGAAATTCTTAATAATATGTCTTTGCAAAAAACCATCTACAAATATCTGCCTTGAGTTTGAATTTTGCATTTGAATATCGCTGCTGTCCTTCTGAAACCTTGTATCTCCATATTTGGCGATTTTAGTTTTTTTTGCCATAAATCATTATTACTCACCCTTTATGTTTGTCACTAGGTTTTGCAAATATCTAACCAATAAAAAGTATTAAAAAGTGCTTGTCAACTTTGACATCACAGTATTTAACCACTTAAAAAGTGTTTTTAATTCCATTCTCTAAGAAACAAGTGAATTTGGACATCCGAGGTTTCAGCAGGACAGCGGCGAAACGTGTTTGCTTCATTGAATCTGGTGTTCTGACCTGTAGACTGTCTTTCCGGCACAAATGGCTCCGCCTCTTCATAACAGTCCTCGTCCTCTAAACACGGAGGGTGTGAGGGAACAGCAGGACCAACGGACTAAAAACACACACAAACAAAAGCAAAACAGATGTATTTTTAGAATGAGGACACCATTGGTTGGAAAAATATTATTAAATGCAAGACCAAAAAAGCCTTGAAATTCAGCGTTATACACGGCCCAGGCTAAAGTCTAGTTTAAACTCGCTTTAAACCCATGCACTGTGAAGTACACGCAACCCATATCTGGATCCTGATCAATCAAACACATTCACATGAGCTGCTCAAGGCAAGCCACGCATACTGGAATGATGACAACAAAGTTTGAAGTTAATGTCTTTTTAAGTTTAAAAACATCTCTACGTTCAGAGAAGGACACAGAGCGAGAGAGTATGTTTTTAGCTGTGTGAAGGGTCAGTTGGTTCATGTGTTTATGATGGTGGTGCAGACGGTTGTGGAGGAACGCAGCTGAGGGACAATGGCTGTGGTCTGCACTGGGGTCAGTAATTTGTAGTCGGGCACTGAGGCCCGAAGAGCAACAAGAGTGCAACTAAAACAAAGGTTTCTGGGAGTTCAAAACAGGAAGACAAAAGCAGAGCTCATAGGGTGATTTTTTTAGGTCTTGAGTCCAGTATCATTCAAGTTGAGGTCATTGAACTCCAATGCATCAGACTTGACAGAACTCATTTTAATGTTCAAAAGAAAAGAAGAGGAAATGCATTGACGTAACCTTCAGGAAAGAAATGATTATCTGTGGCGCGCCCAATATATGATCATTTCAACTCGACCTACTGTTTGTTAAGAAAGGGTGGAAAATGTTTAATGTAATGCTTCAAAGAAGAAATGTGATGCTGGTTTGTTAGAACAACATCATATTTTTGTTATTTGACCTTTTTAAATCAGCTTCTTGACTATTTCCAGGCGGTTAACCTATGGTTATGCGTTATCAGTATATTTTGTATGAGCACTAGCCGAAAATAAACAGATTAACACAATTCAAAAGATTGGATAAAACTTCTAATACTAAAACACAAGTAATGTTTAAAGGAACAGTTCACCCAAAAATGAAAATTCTGTCATCATTTACTCACCCACAGGTTGTTCCAAACCTCTATACATTTCTTTGTTCTGCTGAACACAAAGGAAGATATTTGGAAGAATGTCAGTAACCGAGCAGATCGTCCCCCATTGACTCCCATAGTATTTATTTTCCCTACTACAGCAGTGAACGGGGGGTGAGATTTGTTTGGTTACTGACATTCTTCAAAATATCTTCCTTTGTGTTTAGCATAACGAAGACATTTATAAAGGTTTGAAACAATCTGAGGGGAAGTAAATGATGACAGAATTTTCATTTTTGGGTGAACTATCCCTTTAACATATTTTATTTGCCTGCTGGCTTTTATTATAAGTTCATTTCGACTATAAGTTCACTTTTTGTTCATTTTACAAACTAAACAATGCCGTTTTTATGTTCGATTGATGATGTAACGTAAATCACAAACAAGCTGCAAGTTATTTCAGACATTCCACCAATTTTCACAGAAAAAGTCCACCCCTTGCAAGACCTTTAATCTATTTCTAACACAGAATATGTTAGTTTCTATGTTGTAAGGTGGGTGTGTAACTCAATTTTAGAAGGTTCATGAATTTAGTTAGTGTTTCTTCTCTTTATTCTGTGCATACTTTCATTCTTTTTCCGTTTACCCCCCCTCGCTCTTGGGGGGAGGAGTGGTTGTGTATGAGCACAGTGTGTTCAGCTCTTGAGATCAGATACATATCTTTGAATGAAAGATGAAAGGAGCTCTTGTGTGTCTGTGAGAAAGAGGGATGCACAGAGAGAGAAAAATCTTAATGTAAGCCTGGAAAACATTTGTGCTGCTGATGGGATGATAAGCAGCAAGTGTTAATTCGGTTGAGGATCAAAATAAAAGTTTTCTCAGTGAGTAGAACCTTGAAGAATCCTTTAACAATGATTCACAATGTTGTACTTTAGTATAAAGTACTGTTAAAATACTTACACCAGGTGTCTTCTTTAAAGTGACAGTTCAACCAAAAATGAACATTCTGTCATCACTTACGCCTTCTTGTCATTTTGACTTTCTTTATTCTGCAGACCACAAAAGAAGATATTTTGAAGAATGTTGGTAACCGAACTGTGGCGGCACCCATTGACTTGCATTGGTTTTGTGTTCGTACAATAGAAGTGAATGGGTACTGCCAAAGGGTACATACTTCAAAATATCTTCTTTTGCGTTCCGCGGAAAAAAGAAAGTCATACAGGTTTGAAATGACAAGAGGATGAGTAAACGATGACAGAGTTTTCATTTAAAAGTGAACTATCCCTGTAGTCTCGCAACATCAATAATCATTTTTACAAGAACTAATTCAGATTAATGTGCACTGTTTGCTGTTTTTTGTGTACATTTGACGTTTCAAAAATGTGTTTCACAATGTAGCAAGGTGATTTTCACGATGCCAATTTTCAGACAGCTAGAAGTCTGTGAAAAAAGAAGTTTTAATAGAGAAAAAGAGTTTTGGGGATGTTCGGCGGAGTCAGACGGAGGAGCTGCACTCTCGCTCAGGCTGTAAAACATTCACTACACATTCCAAACATCTGCCTCACACCAACTATGATAAACCTAATAAAAACCCCGTCTGCCGTCATCGCACATGGAGAACTTACAGCCACACTGACACGTACTCAGATTTGTGCAGGTCATTTCAACCCTGTCAAACTGAGCTTACTTAATGACCTCATGAAGTGCAGGAGGAATCTAAAAGCTTGTAAAATCCCCCCACACACGCCATTTTACTGACCCACATGTTCACACAGAAACCAAGCTTACGTAAGGACTACTTAACTGAATGAAAAAGGGCCCTTATCTCAAAGGACCTTTTAAAGAAACTCAAGGAAATGCTACAGGTGTGCAGAGGTGACCGAGAAACATCTGCGTCAGAGTGTGTGTGTGTATTGTTATCGCTTCCAAAACCGTATAGGGTACACCATTAATACCATACTCATGTACATGATCAATCCATGGGCTCAGTACATGCATACCCATGGGACCGAGTCTGTCTGGTTGGCATGGAAACCCTACGAATTTGGTGTAACGGGTGACCTCATCCCTCCCACACCTCCCAGGAGATCCTCCTTGCACCATCAGACTTCCTTCCCATGTGTGTGGTTGTCCTATCAGTCCATCTCTATATCACTCCATCACTGTCCATCTATCCCGTAGACGATGATAATTATCCTCCCAAACATCTACTTCCCCTTCGCTCCAGCCCTTCGAGCCAATTGCGTCGCAACACTGGGTCATCGAGCTGGGCCTCCCGCTTAAACATGGCATTTCCTGTCAAAGATATGACCCTCCTCCTCACTTCCTCCACCTCTGACAAGCTTTTGATTTTGGGTTGTGGGATTGGGTGACTTCCCATTGCATTTAATTGCTGATGTGAAAAGCCCAAGATGGGTTTTTAGAAGATAGCAAAGGAATCCGTGTACAAAAAAACGGAGCAAAAAAAGACAGTGACGTCATTACAAGAACATCTCAAGTTGTAAACACGCATGGCGTTTCTCGCTGAATGCAAAAAGCGTAATTTCAGAGTATCTAAGATTTAAACCGTTTTCTTCTTTACACCCTGATGAATTGTGTAATGTAATTTATTCTTTTTTCTTTTTTAGCAGTTAGTCTTCGTGGAAGTTCTTGTCAAGTTTTGGTCAAAATAAAAATACAGCCGTGAAAAAGTTAAGAGACCATTACAAAGACCATTTTCAGCTTTTCTGAATTCATTATTTATAGTAACGTGTTAAGGTTTTCGTCTTTGTTTCATTCTGTGAACTACTAACAATACTTCTCCCAAATTTCAAATGAAAATATTGGATCTCATTCACTAATATTTGCATAGATTATTCGTATTTATACGGTCATTGGAACTTCTCACGAAAACTTTCCGCCTAATTCACAACACGTGCGTACGCACATGAATTTGATCTTAACCTCGTCCTAATGTTAGTGAATTTGGAGTATTTGAAATGAGCGGCCGTGTGCACGAGTTTAGTCATTTGCATAAAACACGCCCAGACCATCTCCATATTAGGGCTTTCCGCATAACCTTTCATTTACTCAGTGATACTTCACCCAAAACTGAAAATTCTGTCATCATTTACTCACCTTCAAGTTGTTCCAAATGTGTATAAATTTCTTTGTCCTGATGAACTCGGAGAAATATATTTGGATGAATGCTTATAACCAAACAGATCTCAACACCCATTGACTTCCATAGTAGGAAAATTTACTTTTTCTGTTGAACACAAAAGAATGTGGGACCATTCTGGGGCACCTTTGACTACCATTGTATTCTTTCCTACTATGGGAGTCAATGGGTGTTGAGATCGGTTCGGTTATTAGCATATTCCAAACATCTTTCTCTGTTTTCATCATAACATAGAAATGTATAGACATTTGGAACAACTTGAAGGTGAGTAAATGATGACAGAATTTTCATTTTTGGGTGAAGTCTCCCGTTTTTATCCCATTTTCTCAGATTAACGCGTAAAAATATTTAACGCAATTAACGCAGCATCCGTTTGTTTTGTCATCTTTTGTCTAGCGTTACATCATATAATCACGCTTTCCTGTGGCTCAGTGGTTAGAGCATGGCATTAGCAACGCCAAGGTCATGGGTTCGATCCAAGGGGATTGCACATAGTTAGAAACAAATGTGTAGTACAATGCAATGTAAGTCGCTTTTACATGTAAATGTATTCATGTAAAGGCCTTTAAATCATTTAAGCACGATTTGAAACAGTTGCTTTGATGCGTTCAGTATAGATAGACATCTTCTAGCTGTGGGATGCGGCACAATGCAACACGACAGCAGTCCCATCTGGTGAATCCACCTTTTTCTTGACATCTCCATGGAGGGTACCGTGAGTGACTTCCTGTTTGATGCTCCGCACTTCTGTTTTGTATTTGTTACCATGTTAGAGGACATTTCTGTTAATGGATAATAAAGTTTCTCGAAAAAAAATTTGCGGTAAAAGGCTGTCACAACAACCACAGAAAGCTCAGAAAACCTTACGAACGAGTGTTACCACATCACGCAACAAGTGCGTTAAGTAAATAACATTTAAAGACATCTCGGTCTTATTCTGCACCTCTCAAAAACATCAAAACATACTGTTTACTTCGTTGTTTACTTTATTGTTATTGCATAGTACATCATTATTAACACATGAAGCATATATCTGTCACAGTTTTAGTCTGTTTAGTTTGTTTGGTTTTACTTGACAATATCCAGGGCTAAGTGACATTATTAAAATTTATTATAACATCAAATTATGTTTAAGTTTAATACTACAGTTGCACTGTATTCAAACATACTGTACGTATTCACATTGGACGACGCAGGAAATACACACTATTTAAATGTATTTTGTATGTAATTGTGACGAGGGAGGCGGGACGAGAGCCGTGAGGGAACGACGCGAGGCCGGTGGCGCGAGTGATAATGAGTGTCAGCTGTCTCGCATCTCTCACGGAGGAGTTCCGGAAGCATAAGAGGAGGAGCGACAGGAAGGTACGACGAGAGAGGACCAGGCCTGGACAATATTGTATGTGTTTTAGTTATGTTTGTGTCCTTTACTTTAGTTTATGCTTTGTTGGTTTATTTTATTAAAAGTTTATTTAATGTTAAAAAAAATCTGGTCCGGCTCCCTGACACACTGTCGCTCGGTCCACAGCCAGCCGAGAGGCTGCGTCGTTCCCTCACGGCTCTCATCCCGCCTCCCTCGTCACAAACCCCCATCGCCCCTCACAGGCCAGGGGGTGCCCAGGGCCCCAGCGCCTGGGGTAAGGACAGACGAGACGAGAGAAAAGGAGATGGAAGCACACGGGAGCGACAGCGACGAGAGGGGGGAGAGAGGAAAACAGAAAAAAAGTCTGGTCCGGTTCCCCGACACACTGTCGCTCAGTCCTCAGCCAGCCAAGAGGCTCTTCCTCATGGTGCCATGTGGTGGTACTGGACGCTCGACGGCTCGATCCTCCTCTGCCCCCTGGCGGCCGGCGATGGCTCCTCCGGCTGAGGGCAGCCGGCAGCGAGTCCCCCGTTTCCTGCTCCTCCCCTTCACGGCCAACGGCGACGACTCGTCCTCTCCCTCCCGGACGGCAACCACCCCACCTTGGCCCAGGAGCACAATGTTCAAAGTAAGGGAGGAAGGAGGCAGGAACCAGCGAACATTAAATAAACTTTTAATAAAATAAACCAACAGTAATGTATGTATTTAAGTGTACGTCAGCATTGTAGCTCTATAAATAAAGGCACGTTTAACGACACAGTAGCTGTATCGCTACATGTCATACCAGAACCAGTCACACTGAAGCATCCAGATGTCTTCAATACTACGTTATTTTATAAAAGATGTGATCAGGTTTATTTATAGCTGATGTGGGTATCAAAATCTTCCTGTTAACTTATGACTCCCCTGTTAAGGACAGCGGACTCAGCGCAATCTCTGCTTTAGAAATGTGAACTGTTGATGGTTATGTCAAAGAATTCGTCAATGTTAACGCTGCGTAACTTTTTTTTTTTTTTTTAAGTTTTTTTATTTTATTTAAAGCTCTTCTACACTCTAATACATGCTGCTTGCTAGAGTTTAATGTTATCATCCCCCAGTAGATGTCCCTGTCCAAATTCTTGTAATGAGAAACAAAGTTGTTTTTGAACGGCTATAATTAATGTTAAAATAAATAAAATAATAATACATTTAATATATACATCAGTTGCAGTACTAATATCAGAATGTTGGTTTCCATTCATAAAATGACGTTGTTAAAAAAAATCTGTTGTTTCTACATTAATTTGGAGATTAAATGTGAAATTATTAGAATGTAAAAGTAAATTTAAAAACATTAATGTTATGTGTGATTAATCAGATAATTGATAAATTTTTCATCGATAGACAGCATTAATATATATACATTATAGAGGGAGAGAGAGATTATTAAGACTGTCCATATTTTCTAATTTACAATAAATTTTAGTACGAAAGTTTTAGTGAATCTTGATTTGTACGGAAAAAAAATGTTTGAAAAAACTTATAGCAGCAATACTTGTTTATGTATTTAGGATAAGTTCAATTGTATGTGTATCATGCTGTCACAGCTTTGTCTGCTGTTGGATGACTTCATGTCACCCCTGAGGTTTGATTTTGTTGAAATTCAACAAACACTGGACTGGAATGGCCACAATACATCTAGAAATGCTGATTAAATGAATTTTTTTCCTGCGGCTGTATATTATATTTAATTAAAATGTATATTGTGGTTAATATAATTTATGTCTAGACATCACTTGTATGTGTATGTCATAAGCAAATATGAAGCATTATGAACATTTTAATTAAAAGACATTGGACTTGTTAAATGGACTTGTTTTTCAATGGTTCTTGTTGTTGTTGAAGCTTGGCAGACATGGTCGATAAAAAATGTTTGTTGTATAAACAAGAGCTGGTTGAAGATTCTACAACTGTGTTGCACAAAATAACAGCAAAATGGGTTTCAAAACATCATTAAGGTGAGTGCTTAAAAAAGACCACCTTTTTCCAATTTTGTTTAATTCAGTTTCAATTCAGACCACAGAGGAATTTCACTTTAGGATTAAACATTAACATTCTGGATTTATAATTATTCATTATATTATATATAATATATATATAATTATTCAGCCGAAGGAGGAAATTATGCGACAGATGCACAAACAAACGCAACATAAATCTCACACACTCCCTATAACATTCTTCCTTTTCTACACAGAACCTAGTTTACTGTAATCAAACAGATCGAATCACAACTTAAAGTACTTTTTGTAGTGTACTAGTTTTGTGCTGAACAATTCATCTGTGCAAGTCATTCCACAAAAGAGGGTTTTCATTTTTAATCGAAATCTGAAAATGGCGTTTTCCAGAGGTGATCCCTCTCTGATCAGTCCGACAGCTTGGGCAGAGCATCCGTTAGTTTGCTGCCAGCTCCATTTCTGACCGCCTACTTTGTAGATTGAATTAATTCACAGTGGAATAAAACAAGTCACACCCTCTATTTTTATCATTCGATATACTGTTTTGCTCAGAAATCTTAAAAATAAAGGTGCTTCACGATGCCATAAAGGAACGTTTTTTGTCTGAATTGTTCCATAATCAGCCTTTAACATCCAAAGAACCTTTCTGTTTCACAAAAGGTTCTTTGTGGCGAAAAAAGGTTCTTCAGATTATAAAAAGACAAGAAAGAGATGGTTCTTTAAAGAACCCTTCGACTAAATGGTTCTTTGTGGAACAAAAAAAAAGTTATTCTATGGCATCGCCGTGAAGAACCATTAAAGCACCTTTATTTTTAAGAGTGTATGTCGCAATATTTAAGTCGATAGTGACTTCCGGTTCAACCAGACACTCCCCCATCTGCCAATGTCCCTGTGTGAGGCTGGTTGGGATATCAGAATTCGCCAAAACACAACTAACTGACTGTGCTTCCTCAACAGCAATGAGTGAGTTTTCATCATGGTTATTCCTCCAGCGCTGCGAGTCTTCTTTAGCTCTTCCCGTCCCTGTTGTGTACATGTGGTTGCCCGCTTGAAAATCTTTGGTTATGAAGAAGGATTTGACCTTTGACCTCCTGCCTCGCACAACCCTTGGGTGAGATGAGGGGGAAAGACCGCAGTGAGGGTGATCTGAAACTGGGAAGCTCTCATCAGGCGCCCACAACACAAGCTCGGGTCCAAGCCCGAAGCCCTGGGCCCCACAACCGCCAGTGTGCAGCCGGCTGATCTGCCCTGTTATTATGGCCACTGAACTAGTGTCGCTTAAAATACACATCACAGCGCGCGAATACACACTGTAGCGTGCTGTACCATATACATTACAACGCCATCAAACACTAGTGTTCTCCCGCCAGTCCAAACACACACTATAATGTTTTAATAGTATGTGTATTGCATTTTTCATTTATATATATATATATATATCATACATGTTTTTCTAATGTAAATATTATGACGATATCATAAGCTTTTATCCTCAAGCTAAACACTACAGGGGACATAAAAATGATTTTTTAAGTATACACAGCCATGTTCCAAAATAACTTTGTGCCACACCTGCCACAGGCGGTCATAAATATTTTTTAACCAAATGCTGTATGATAAACTAGATATTTTTAAAATGGTGTTTACCTAAAAGGCTGTAGACTAAATCGAAGGTGGTGCTTTAAACAGGATCAAATATTTCTATTCTGGATATATATAAATACAAAACATCTTATGAGAAATGTTGGGTAAAAGCAGCAAAACATGTGATAGTCACTTGTTATAGTTCCTAATCAAGTTACCGAACAACTGCCAATTTATTTACTTACATTTTCACTCACATTTGGCGCTTGGCATGTGTTACTCACTGCAGCACAACAGAAACCTCTAAAAATATACACTAGTGAGTGATAAGCCACACCAGTGGTCACTTGAAAATTATATTAATACATTCGGTTCCTTTCTCTAACAAACAATGAAACCGTTTTTGGATTTATTTGCACATTGTGGTGGTTGATTTCTGCACCTGAAGGAAGTGTCGTTATCTTTGTTTTTCACCATGAAACAGAAAGAGGCGAAAAACTGGAACGCTATCTTTTGACAGCTTCTTGTCCTCACATACACAAACATAGACACAGACCTTGAGGCACAGTTGTGTGTGCTATTATTCGTCTGTAATCCTCCAAAGATGCAGAATGCAAACCGCCCCCCACATACACAAACCCTCACTGCGTTCCTGTGAATGGATGGTCTGTTCAGATGATATTAAAGGCACGATATGTTAGATTTTGCATTACAATATCCACAAACCACTAGCACAGTGTTACATATTTTGTACACATTATCTCAAATGTTTTCACAATGTTTGAATCTAGAAATATTCACAATTTAAACCAAGGTTACGGCCCTACTTATTGCACTTTTTGGGAATAATGTTTGCTCATGAATCGTAGCCAAATGTGTTCATTTAGAAAGCCAGTTTGGATTCCATGTTGATTCTATGTATTATTTTAAACCTGTTACATGCAGAATAATAATCTCACATATTGGTTGAGGCAATATAAACATGAACATCTATGAGACTACTTAGAGGTCATACAATGTAAGTACGTGTCTGGTAGTCTTACTAAGTAAGTTTTATGGACATTTCAGTGGCAATGAGTCTTGAACTCACGGCAGGTTGCAGCCATTCAGTAGAGGAGGCCGAAAGAGCTTCTTCTGTCAAATCCGCTTCAGCAGTGGTGCTTTCCCTGAGATCACCGGGGCTCCCGGAGGGACAGTTCATAATCATGTACTCCGCATCTTCAGCTAAATAAAACACACACACATAAAACTTGATGCATCAAACTTCATTTTTAAGTTTTTATTTTCATCTTTCATTTTAAGTACTTTTGGGCCAAATAGTTCACACAACTCAATTTACAGAATAATGTCCCATATTTGCTTAAATTCCTGAATTTAGTCAACTACGGATATACTCCACCCAACTCATTTAAATGAATAACTCAATTTTACTTCAATTAAAAAAACGAAATAAAACCAAAAAACTTCTATTTCACTTTGTTATACTGTTGAATTATTTACATACCACACTTAAAGGCGGGGTGTCCGATTTCTCTTAGCCGTTGTTGATGTTCAAATCACCGAAACAAATGCACCCCTACCCCCATCTTTCGCTTTCGTCAGCGCTCGGCTCGACTAATGTCCGTCCTGTGCACTGTGCACCTCACTGCTGATTGGCTACATGGTTGTTTTGGTACTCGGCCCGACTCAGTTGTCTAAAGCGTAATTTGGAAATCGGTTACCCCGCCTTTAAGACAGACCAAAACATTGCTCAAGTATCTGTTCAAACTGCTTGTGTTTATGTACGTTCAATAGTAGCAACAATGCATCATGCACTCATGGTGACGGTCAACAAACATCATTAATTAAAAAACAACTCTGAAAACAACAGGCAGCTAACAATGACAACAACAGCATAAATAAAGCAGGACACACTCAAACAGTAATAGCATTACAACAGCATAATCTTACATGTTGCATTCTGGGAACTTTCAAACCCTTGTTTTATTTTCAGTTGTTTGGATAAACACTTAGGGGCGGTTTCCCGGACAGGGATTAATACTAGTCCTAGACTAAAATACATTTTAAAGCTGTCCAGACTGAAAACAACTATATACAATATTTTTTTCTACTATGGTACTAGTGAATGATGTCCCAGAACTGAACATTGCTAACATCAAGTCACCTCCCAGGCAGTGCTGTGATCTGGGGTTGCTGCAGTAGGTCAGGTCTAGGTTCAGCAACGTTATGTGCCCAAAGAATCAGGTGAGCTGAGTACCTGAATATACTGAATGACCAGGTTATTCCATCAATGGATTTTTTCTGCCCTGATGGCACGTGCATATTCCAAGATGACAATGCCAGGATTCATCGGGCTCAAATTGTGAAAGCGTGTTTCAGGGAGCGTGGATTGGCCACCACAGAGTCCAGACCTTAACCCCATTGAGAATCTTTGGGATGTGCTGGAGAAGACTTTGCGCACTCTCCCATCATCAATACAAGATCTTGGCGAAAAATGAATGCAACTCGAAACGATGCCACGGCGACTGCGTGCCGTAATCAAAGCTAAAGGCGGTCCATCGAAATATTAGAGTGTGTGACTTTTTTGATGGGCAAACAAAGTCATTTATACAGGTTTGGAACAACTTAAGGCAGAGTAAATGATGAACGAATTTTCATTTTTGGGTGAACTATCCCTTTAAGAATTAAAGTCCAATCAACAAAATAATGTCTGTTAGCAACATGATGACAACGAACTCTATTTCATATACACACAATAATAAATTGACTCTTTCCAGTAAAAAAAATCTCAAATTAAGTTACATTATATCCTTTGATGGACAGCGTGAACTATGCTGGCACACAGACATCGTTCAAAAATATAGCTTTAAAGGTATATTAGCAGCCTCACAGTGAGAGACAGGACAGAAAATGGTCACATAAATTACATTCCAAAAACCTTGGTGCAAGAAACCTTGTCTAAGGAGAAGTGTAGAATATGTCTCCTTTAAAAGGATGAATTATGTAAGCCATAAAGTAAATATTCCGGCAGTTCCCAAAAACTCTGCCGACAGCATCTCTGTTTACTGTGTATCCACTATGATGCTGCACAGTCCAGACTTGGCTCTGTCCCACAGACATGAGGTCAGTCAGGACGGCACAGAAAAGCTTGATATTTCCAACAGAGGAATTTACGAGCCAGAGAGAATGAGGGAAGTGGCGGACTTTGAATTTAACATCTGTCCCTCATAACCTCTCCATGACCCTGAACTGACTCCTTTATACACAACTGTCTTGCAAATGCCTTCTGTTCAGCTAACAGCTGATGAATCTGTGCACCTGCAGGTCAATATGAAGTGCGATCCTGAAAGCAGCACACCTACAATTTCTACATGATTCGAAACATTTATAACCTCCGGCAAACCCAATCGTGTAAGAGAATAAATCAGTGTTTATAAGAGCTGTGGTGTAGATGTAGTTTTTGTATGTAAGTATAAAGCATCAAATATTTATTAAAAACGTGCAAGAAAATGCAGAACATACATTTTGCCAATCACGTGCAGATGGAACAACCAAAGTAAAGTTCTATATTTAACATCAAATATCATTTCATCAAGTATTGGTTTAATTGCTGTTGTATGTAAACATACGCTAGACAACTAATGTATATACAGTAGGCTATATAATAACATACAGTAAATACTGTATGTGAAAACCCATTTTTATGATTTACTGTTTTCTACATAAAATCATCCTGCATAATGTAAAGAACATTCTGCGAAAATATAATCTTGATATCTTTAATATCGACTGAGTAAGGTCTTGTCGAAGATTGAAATCATAGTGAAATTAATGCTTGAAATCAATTTTTGAGAATTTGAATTAGATTTCACAGACAGGGTCACATACTGTATATTGGACACACAGATGAGAATGAAGCGGATACCTGGTGTGTCCTTGTTGTCCTGCAGCTTACAGAGCAGCTCTGAGATGGATTTCTTCTGGGCCTGAGCAATATAGCTGAGATTTTCACTGTCCAGGACCAGCAGGAACGCCTGGAGGTCCGACACCAGCCGGGCCAGCACTATAAACATAAAAAAATGAAAGAAAAGGAAGCCTTAGATGATAAAAATACCCGAATGCATACGAAGGATAAATACATATACAACTACGTCAGAACTTGTGAATATAAACCAAACATAAATCATCCTGAATGTACTTAAAGATATAGCTCATGCAAAAACCAACATTCTGTCATTATTTATTCACCATCATGTCATTTCAATCCTGTATGACACAAAAGAAGATATTTTGGAAACCAAGCGACATTAGCCCCCATTGACTTCCATTGCACAGGCAAAACCACAAAACTTCATTTGTGTTCCACATTAGAAAGACTCATACACAGGTTTTGAATCACACGACTCTCTCAGCTAATGCAATGTGTTCTGTATTTACATTCACATTTATGCATTTGGCAGATGCTTAAGCAACTTACATTACATTATCCTATACATTTGTTTCGAAGTATGTGCAATCCCCTGGGATCGAACCCTCACGACCTTGGCGTTGTTAGCGCCATGCTCCAACCACTGAGCTACAGGAAAGCTTTTACATTGTGCATTCCTGTAGCTAACCCGTTCAATTCATTAGGCATCACAAACACACGAAACATGCTCCTTTATCAAACACTGTGATATGTGCGGCCTTCAAGGGTCATTGTTGTATGCGTGTTCATATTTTTGTTTATCCTGAATGGCCGAAGTGCACGGCTGAAGCTGTGATATCTGGTGACTGGAGAAGGACAAGAGGCCTGTACCTGTTTTATAATGTTTTCAAGTGAGGCCTGGTCTCTGTCTGCCCTTATTATGTTGCCTCCAGACAAACAGGCCACTGTTTAAACCCTTACCACAGTAAACATACAGAGACTACACACACTGTGTACATTACACACATACACACCATCAGTGGGCCTTTGTTAATGCAGTCAATTCCCCCCTCTCTCTCACACTATTTCACACACTCTCTATCTGCTGGTTTCTCAAAGTCTGATTCATTATTGCTGTTATTACTTTCACTCATGTATTGGCTTAAGAATCTTAACATACGTCAAGCCCAACACTTCAGCACTTCAGACAGTAACTCTGTTCTAGGCTTTTTTTTCTTACTGTTTCTAATTTGTCCACATTATAGTATGTTAGGGTCAGGGTAAAAAAACATCTCATTTCCCCTCACCTTCCTTGAAAACAAGAGGTAAAACGTAATGTCAGAAAGTCCAACAACACAGCATTATAGATTTCCTTTAAAAGCTCAACAAGCCAGCTGTTGTGATCGGGCTGAATGGTCTTTTTGAAAGGAACTTTGTGAAGAACCACATAAGGACCTGCATGAAGCTTATAAAGCAAAACTGATGATTCAAAACTAACTCAAAGATCCAGCGCATGAAATTTAGCGGCATCTAGTGGTGAGGTTGCGAATTGCAACCAACAGCTCCCTCCAACCCTCACCCCCTCCCTTTTGAAGCACTGCGGTGGCTGACACACGACTAAGATGTCGTCACGATTTCACTTCTATGCTGAAGGAGATAACGTATTTACGAAACGCTACCTGTAGAGCAGTTTGTCCGTTTAGGGCTACTGTAGAAACAACATGGCGAATTCCATGTAAGGGGACCCGCGGTGTATGTACAGTAGATAGAAATAGCTCATTCTAAGGTAATAAAAACATAACGCTTCATTGTGTGAGCTCTTTATACACCTCTGAAGACATAGTTACAGGACCAAATACAGTTTTTACGTATACAGAGACTGTCCAACTAGTATCAGAGCAAATCAAGATTTTGCATTGTGATGAAAACAGTGGGACCTTTAAAAGGTCCAATCACAACTTCCTGTTTAAATTAAATAAAACAACATCGAGACAGGAACTACACATGTACTTATAAAACCATTGCATGAGTTCTTTAACTTGTCAAGGTAAATTCATAAACATACATTTTATGTTTCTCTTCAAAATTGCAGTAAAATTGGTTTCTTGATTCTTGGTTATCTTGTTTGTTTCCTTCTGCTAATACAAAAAGTCTTCAAAAATCACTCCAGAAGAATAGCGCCAAGATTAAGCGCTCTTCAATACCACTGTTCTCTGGTACATCAGAGAGAAAAGGAAAGTGTAAACGTGGCTCCTTATCTGACACGGAGCTTTTATCGTTTGCCAGAGGAACAGTGTGTTGAATGAAAAAGATCCCGTTTCAAAGACGGTGCCTCTTTAACTTTTCTTCTTAAGAATCATATCTCTGAAACTTACAGTCAAACAATGGAACATCAGTAGCTTTGACTATCAAATCTCTTTGAACATCTGCATTCCCATGGGTTTAAACGGGGTCATGGGTGAACACTGGTAGACATTTGACCATGCCTCTGCAACACTCCTTTCAAAAACACGAAAGAAGCCAGGAGAATCCAGGACATCTCACCACAATAATGAATTGTGGCTAGCTACTTATGATGGAGGATCCAGTTCAAGACTGAGAGAGCTGTGGAAAGCCTCGGTCTACATGCAAGCAGGCTTTGAAGGAGTCTATGGACATTTATGCCTTTTCTGTGCTGATTTTTGTTTTCTTGTAGTTGTTTGTCATGCAGCTCAATTGAGTCAATGGTCCTCCTGAGCTTCACTGTAAAAAATCGTTTTTATTTTAAAGAAAATAAATAACCTGGCTGCCTTAAAATTTTGAGTTCATTCAACTTAAAAATGTTAGTTAACTAATGAATTCCATGCAAACTCGTTGTGTTAACTAATATTTTTAAGTTGAATAAGTTAAAAGTTAAGTTAACTCCGACTGCATTACTCTTCAAGACGAAAGTCATATTCAGTTAGGATGCCTTGAGGGTGAGTAAAACAGGGAAATTTTGTTTCTAGGCTGAAGAATCCCTTTAAAGTGACTGAAAAATGGTGACAAAAAAAAAACGTGGACACTGCAGATTCTGTGAACAAATAATAAATAATTGGAACATCATTTCACTGACATGCAAGAACAACTATTTGTTGGAAGTGGAATTATCACATTGTATAGTAGCTATGTCTGTCAATAACTGCAGTAACTATGTTTAAAGGGGTCATATGGCGCGAACATGTGTTTTTCTGTGTCTTTGGTGTGTTATAAGTTGCCCATGCATGTATTAGACACGTAAAATTGCAAAAATGAAAGTGTCGGAACAAAACATGCATTCTATCTAAAGCGAATGCTCACCCAGACCTGCCTGAAACGCCTCGTGTAACCACACCCCCACAGATCTACGTCAGTTCATGGTATGAGTTGACTAAGACCGCCCAAATGTACACGCAAGTCAGTACTGTCAGTACAATTGCTTTGGAACCTGATGTTCCAAATATGGTAAGAGGCGTTACATTTCCGTCACACGCTTGCAGTATTCAACCAATCACTACGCACCGGTTAACTGGCCAATCGTAGCACACCTCGCTTTTCAGAGCGATGAGCTTTGTAAAAAATCTGCGCGTTTCAGAGAGGCGGGGCAAAGAGGAGATACAGACATGCACGTTATGTGGAAAATACAGCATTTTGAACCTTAAATCGTGTATACACATTGCATTACATCTAAAACAAACCATAATATTCGTTTTAGCCGTGTCATATGACCCCTTTAATAAAAGAAGAAAATGTGTTTACCATAGTCAATTTGTAAAAGGGAAATCTGCTGTAATTTTTATATCAACCAAGTGTTAACCTTCAGCTTTTATAACACACAATAAAAAATAAATAAAGTTGTTCTAAGGCAAAGCTCATAGTTAAACGTTGTATGGAACATGCCAGAAACTTTTTTTTCTTTTCAGGAAACAGGGGGTTGTAAAGGGGACAACAAATATCACTTTTATAGTTAACACCTATGCCAGAACCCTTCCTGTAGAAAGGTAAGAGATGTCTGTTTTCATTTATTGAACACATTGACCTTCAGACGTGACAGAGTTGGTGGTGCAGTGCTAACAGTAAAGTCATTAAGCAAACAGAGCTCTATACACATGAATGTCTGAATGAGGCCAATGATCATTTTCAAGGTCCTCAGTCTTCACATTACCCTCTTTTCTTCTCCAACATCCTCCATTTCTCGATATTTCATCAGATCTCCTTTCACGGGTTGATGTTCATCTTTAGCAAACAAATTTACTTTTTACTACTGCGTATGTGATAATCTCAAACAATTAAACATAGGGATGTAACGATTCACCATGAGCCGGCTGAAAATCGATTGTAATGTGTGACGATTCAAATCGGTTGAGGTGTGAACTGAATCGCAATACATTTTTTGAACAGCAGGGGCCGCTATTTTCACTGCAAACCTAAACGTGAACATGCTGATATTTCTTAAATGCAAAAAAATCAAAGAAAAGCACAGACAGTATTACAGACAGACTTTTTCTATTATTAATTTGTTATAAAATTGTAGTTTAGTTTTGTTATTTGAAATAAAACATAATTTTATTATACAAAGAAACATGAAGCATTTAAGAAATAATGCAAGGGAAGTTGTTCATTTCTAATTTGTTTCAACTCATTTTGTAAAAATAAATCGTGAGTAAATCGTGAATCGCATCGCATCGTGAGTTGAGTGAATCGTTACATCCCTAATTAAAAACATTTGTTTTGTTTTGTTTTTTTCATAATGTGACATGAAATAGCTTCTGAAATGAGGGAAAATCTCATTTTAACTTTCGGAAGTTGATTGGATCATCACCATGGAAGTTGGAATGAGGAAGTGTGTTTTTTAGTATTCAACCTATGACCTTATGCATTGATAACATCAGAGGTGGACAGTAACGAAGTAAATTTGCCTGAGTACTGTACTTAAGTACACTTTTTCAGTATCTGTACTTTACTTGAGTATTATTTTTTCTGAGTACTTGTACTTTAACTTCACTACATTTGAAAGCCAAATATCATACTTTTTACTCAACTACATTTATAAAAAGGTCCAAAAGTAGAAAATGGTTTCTATGCAGCGGGGTTTCCTGTGTGCGCAATTTATCTGGCTTGCGATCTGCAAGGACCTTTTACTGTTGCCAAGTATTTCAGTTTTTCTAAGCTCGCAGTTTTCCGGCAAGCTTTGAATGGCCATTTGGCAGATTTTTTTAACACAAATCTGGCAACTCTGGGATCTTCCCCGCTAAACTAATGTAAACGTAGGCGCTGCTACACCATTGATAGTGCTCTAAAAAGGCTAATAGAACAATAAAAGACGAAAAAGGCACATGTTAAAGTGTGGTGTAATCATCTGTGTGTTACGATCAGTCAAAGATCGTAGAAACATTGTCATGAAAATGATCGGCATAACGGCTAAACCGTAAATAAGCATCACATACACCTTGAGCTACACGTGCGTGTTAACTTCTGATCTGCTGCTATATAATTTAAAGCGATTTGGAAAATGAATGATGTTTTTACTGGAAGTAACTATAGTTGAAGTATTCCTGTTGAAATAAAAACAATAGAACCCTGCCCAAAATACAACATAAAATGTAATGGATTTAATGGTTATAATGGGAATTGTACTATGGATACTTGTTGTCTAATTGTATGTGATGGAATCTATTGGTGGGATGGTAAATCCTATTGGAATAAAACCCAAAACACACTACAAAGAGGAATTTGATTTAAAAATCTCATTCTAATTAAAAAAATCATTGTTTTTTTTCAGCAGGGATGGTATTTGAATTAAAACCACAGTATCCACAAATTTACCATTTTCTAAATATAGGAACCATACTCCAATTAATAATCTTTAGTAAAACCACAGCAACTAAAAATACCATAGTTTCATTATACTAGCTATAGTTTATGTTTGTAGTTAAATTATGGTAATACAAATGGTAATAAATCCAACAAACACATGGATTCTTACACTTTACTATTTACAAGAACCTTACTACTTACTGGCAAATTGCTGCTAAAACTGGTTAAGGGAATATACAAAATAAAAGAACACTGCTTATAAATACATATAGGCCTGGGGGGCTAATGAGGATAATTAGGCTAAATGATCATAAAGGATTAAGCTGGATAAAGAAGGACGCGGTCTCTTGACATGTTTTCACCACAAAATTTCAAATGCTATTAGATTATTAATGATAATCTTAAACTATAATTTATTTTATTATTAAGTTTATTTATTTTATTTAGCCTTGTTGTGCAAGTTCTCTGGAGCTTGTGCAGAGGCAGCAGCTTTTGCCAGAGGGGAACTGGAATCCCCTGGTTGGGCCTGGGTTCTCCTGAGGTTTTTTTTCTCGATTAGAGTTTTGGGTTCCTCGCCACCGTTTGCATACTGTTTTTGCACTATCTGCCTGACCGGGGGGGCTGCTTTAGAATCTTAAAGTTTTACTTAATTAATATTGCATATAGGAATTTATTATCTGTTATATTTGACCTGTGCTTCTCTCTCCTTTATCCTAAATGTGTGCTCTCACTGAGCGTGTGTGTGTGTGCGTACTTGTCTGTGTACGTACGTGTGTGTGTGTGTGTGTGTCTGTGTGTCTGTGTGTGTTGGTGCGTGTGCGTGTTGTGTGTGTGGAGTGTTTTGTGTGTGGGTGTGTCTGTCTTCTGTGTTTTCAACCTTTTCTTGTTTTTGCAGGTACAACTTTGATTGTTTTGCTTGTAGTCAATGTGTCTCATGTGCAGCTGCATTGTAACAATGAAAATTGTAAAAGCGCTATATAAATAAAGTTGAGTTGAGTTGAGTTGAGATTATGGTATATCTAAACTAAACCTATGTGTGCTAAACATATAAAGCTCTTAAAGAAGTTGCTCACTGCAAAATTTGCCCCCATTGACTTTCCATAGTAGGAATAAAAATGACTATGGAAAGTCAATGGGGGCAAATTTTGAAGTGAACTACTCCTTTAATACAACTGATACTGTGAGCTACTCGGTGTATTCAGTAGGTTGCTTCAGAGGCATAAGGTATACGACAATAAAACAATGCACAACTGACATAAAGGAAATTTACTTTTAATACTTGAGTACTTTTAAAAGCACGTACTTCTGTACTTTTACTCAAGTAAGAATCTGTCTTTACAACTTTTACTTGTAGTGGAGTAATATTTGACCAGTAGTATCTGTACTTTCACTCAAGTAAGGAAGATGTGTACTTCGTCCACCTCTGGATAACATAATGCTTTACCAATTGAGCTACAGGAACTATCTGGCTTAAAGTGACAATTCATCTCAAAATAAAAAAACTGTCATCATTTACTCACTCTCTTTTCATTTCAAACCTGTATGACTTTCTTTCTTCTGCACAACATATTTTGAAAAATGTTGGTAAACAAAAACCGTTGGTCCCCATTTACTTATATTGTATGGACACAAAGTCAATGGGGACCAACAGTTTTCTGTTAACAGCATTCTTCTAAATATCTTCTTTTGTGTTGTGCAGAAGAAAGAAAGTCGTACAGGTTTGAAATGACAAGAGGGTGAGTAAATGATGATATCATTTTTTTTATTTTGGGGTGAACTATCTCTTTAATCATCCATTTTTCTAAAACATCCTTTTGGTTACTCTTCAAAACAAAACTTTTTTGCAAACTTTCAATAATTAAAGAAACGTTCCATGTTAAATATAACAGAATCATCTGTGTGCTGTCAATTAATGAATAATATATTATATAATAATAATATAAATGCATAAAATAATGTAGTCTCATCCTAAAGGTTGTAAAACAAACAAACAAAACAAGTCATTACCAGAAATCTATTTCGATCTTGTGGAAAATTAACAACAAGAGGTTAAATTTTGCGACAACTGGAATTAGTCCTTTCCCCGTATTTTTCCAAACTGTCTTGCGCAAATGCAAGAAGTGAGGAAGCATTATCCGAATGTGAATAATTTTCTGATCTACAACATGCCACATGTTACAACACAATCTGCAAATATTTTGTGAGTTGGTTAATTCGTATGAATTCGTACAATCTCATACCCACGTTTTCTAATTATTGTACATTGGCACGATTTACACTGTAAATATTCACACAAATTACCAACCTCGTAAAATTTTTACGAATTCTTGTGAAATCAGGCTGGATGTTATTGACAGATTTCAAGTTTTATTTAACCCAGAACAATATGAAAATTCTGTCATTGTTTACTCACCCTCTTGTTGTTCCAAACCTGTATAAATTTATTTGTTCTGATAAACACAAAGAAAGATATTTTGAAACTTGTTATCAATTGACAATTCTGGGGCATCGTTGACTACCATAGTAAAAAAAATAGGGATGCACGATAAATTATCGGCCATATCGGTATCGGCCGATAAATGGTCATTTTTAATGTTATCGGTATCGGCCGATAATCAAATTTAGGCGGATATATTAAAGCCGATAAATCATTTCGTCTGGTTAAGCTTCCTCAGCTACATGCTGCTCACAGTTAAAATACAGCACAGTACTGTCTTTCTGTCGCAATGTCAAAACATTGTTGATGTTGGTAAAGTATGTAGATACAGTATTTATGAATGTGTAAATTATAGGAACAAAAGCATATTGTTTGAATCAGACTGCTCTGAATGCTTTCTGTCTTGAGACCTGTTAGACTCGTGGCTATTAAGAACATTTTAATTTCTGGGTTGCTCTGGAAGAACATCTAATTTGTTTATTAAATAAAAAATATACCAGAAAGGTTTGAAGGTTAAAGAATCGTAAAGTGGGCTTGGTACGTGATTTTAAGGGAAAAGAATGGAACTAAAGGTGACCTTGTTTTCTGCAGTGAATGTTTTCAAATAAAAGCAGTTGTCCACTTTTTGCCTTTTGTTTCAGTCTTAGGGAATTTTATTTTAATATTTCGATACTGTATATCGGCCAATATATCGGTTATCGGCTTTCAATATTAAAGAAGTATCGGTTATCGTTATTGGCCAAAATTTACATATCGGTGCATCCCTAAAAAGAAAAATGGTAGTCAAAGGTGGCCCAGAACGGTTTGCTTTCCTAAATTCCTCAATATATCTTCTTTTGTGATAAACAAAACAAAGACATTACACAATAATTGTTTCTACTATGGAAGTCAATGATGCTCCTGAACTGTCAGTTCCTAACATTCTTCCAAATCTCTTTCTTTGTGTTCAACCGAACAAAGCCATTTACACAGTACAGGTTTGGAACAACTAGAGGCGAGTAAATAATGACAGAATGTTAATTCTAACTCCAATTTTTGGGTGGAGTATGCCTTTAAAAGCATCTACTGTCTACAAAAAGTGAAAAAGTGATTTGACTAGATTTAGAGTAAACAGAATTTACTGTGATGTTCTACATGCTGAACATTAATGCTTGTTGTACCAATCACATAAGAATCACGAAAAAACAGTTTGACAAGGTAAATTACTCTTACTGTACTGTAAATAACTGATTTCATTACCTCTACGTTTAACCTTTCCTCTCCGTTGCAAAAGCCTAAAGGAAAAACAAAAAAACTTTAAGAGCACTTGCCTGTAGCATTGATTCAACACTATAAATCTATTTTCGGACCGACCTCAGCAAAAGAGTCACATTTCTAAATAAAAAACTGCCTGAATGAACTCGATGTGATCTTGCTGATCAATGAAATCTGAGTCCTTGTGTAAAATGTGTGGGGGTTTATGCTTGGGTCATCATATGATCCCAAACATCACGGCAGCTCCATTCACCCTTATGCAAGCACTTCTGGCTCACTGTAAAGCTGTCATGTTCTGCGAGGGGGCGAGACCACTTTCTACATTTGATTCATTAGCAAAACTAATGCCCTAAGGTGCATGGGCGTCGTCAACATTTCGGAAATGCCACGAACACCCACGACGTGCGTTTGTGTTGGTGAGGACACAGAGGGACGTTTTGCGTTCCCTGCCTAAGTGCTTCAAAAGGGGGTTTAACCTCTTGTCAACTGATCTGACTGGCTGACCCTTTTGTCTAACACAATAGAACGTCTGTCAGAGGAACCAGTGAATGAAAGCAGAGGCCTGGAGCGGCAACAGTCTCATCCCTAACTTGAAATAAAATTGAATGACCTACGAGTAAGCCATTTTTTGGAGATAATCCTCTTAGTATTGTTAAATCGCAGGTGCACATTTAACAAAAACAATATACATTACATATGGTTGTTACTGTATCGTTCAAGTTTGAAGCAAAATAGAAATACAGTACATGAAACTGCTTAGTTAAAATCCTCATTTGAAAAGGGCACCACACACCGTGCTAACCGTGGTTAGCTTTACCATTGTCACAACCATGACAACCCAGACTACAAGAACAAACAAAATCTCATTTAACTAGGGATGTAACGTTTCACTGTGAGCTGGTTGAAAAACAATTATAATATGTGACGATTCATATCAGTAGACATGTTAACTGAATCGCAATACATGCTTTGAACAGCAGGGGCCGCTGTGTTTACAGCAAATTTAAAGCGGTACTTCAGGCTTGAATCAAAATTTCCCCATGTTTTACTCACCCTCAAGGCATCCTAAGTGAATGTGACTTTCTTGAAGACTAATATGAGGAATACATCTGTGATCTTAACAAAGGTCTTCTGAAGCGAATCGATGCATTATTTTTAAGAGAAATATCCATATCGACAATGCTATAAACGAAAAAGAGGGTTGTTTTTCCACTAAATGATGACTAGGGATGCTCATTTCGGTTAATTTCCCTAACCGAGAACCGACACTCGTTATCCGAACATTACCCGTTAACCGATAAGATTCTAATAATAAATTGGAATTAAAAAAATACATGCTGCATCTCATTTCGAAGGCTGCGTCCTCCGGAGGTCGCGTTTGTCCGCCGCATACGCCTTCGCATACGACATCCGGAGGACGCAGACTTCGAAATGAGACACAGCTACAGTTGACGAGGGTCTGTGACACGTTAAATATACAAACATTTTTTTCACAGATTTATTTTAACATGCAAACAGCAGCATAACGAATACATCAACAACAGCACCTTATTATATATTATCACATTTTCACGAACCTGCGGCGGTTTGGACAATGGAGAAAAACTAAAATAATATATAAATCCAAAGCATACAATAAACAGGCAAGAAAAAAAATGAGTTAATTAACAAAATATGACAAAACGAAAACACAGAAGAACCGGCAAAGTTTATATCATTCTGAAAGTTTTTTCATCAAATAAAAATAGCAGGCCTACCTCAATCCAAAGCTTGGAATTTTTATTTAATAAAGTAACATGTTTACGTGTTGTGGTGACAGTCTGGAGCTTGTTGACGATTAGACCCGCGGCAGAAAACACCCTTTCAGATGGCACGGAAGTCCCGGGAATGTAGAGATGACGCCTCGGGAAGCGCGTCACATTTGCTTTCCACCAGCCAGTCTTAGCTAAACATATATAAATCCGATCTGCTATACCACCCAAAATACAAACATTATTTTTTACTTATTCATATTTCACATTCGTATTTTTACGTCACGTCTAAAAGAACGTTTTCTTCTCCAAAGCATATGGGCAGCCGATGCTAAGTATCCATGAGATAAGTTTATGCAAAGGATAAATTGATGGCTAGCACTGAAATTCCCTTGCAGTAGCTCCGCTATTAGCTTTGCTGAGCCGTAGACACGTCGGGAAGACAGAGAATGTCACAGCGCATTGTGAGCGCGATTGTCCCGTGTCTACATTTAAAACAAAGAACTTGAGCTTATGCAAGACTGCCAGTGGCACTCCGTTTGGAGGAGTAAATCCCTGACAAATGTGGCCTCAACAATCAGATGAATTACACGTGTCCTGTTCGTCAAGTGATTTGCGTGATCGGATTTTAATCGGTCTCGAAAACGTTTCGGAGGGCATTTACACCTAGTCGCACGCGTCTGCACGCTCCGTGAGTTAATGCTTAGCATGTTTTTCTTTCACCATACAGAAAACTAAAAACATGTACGATTTAATAGTCATTTAAAAACGTATTATTAAATTATTTTTATTATTATATTATTAATATTATTAAACTTAAAATAAACCGTTAAATTAAATCGTTTAACTTATAGTATTAACCGGTCAAAATTTTAACGATCAGTTAATGGTTAAACGGTCAATATGAGCATCCCTAATGGTGACGAAAGCTCCCGCCCAGCGGAGCCGGTGTTTCTATTGGCTGAAAACAAAAATTGTTGTGTTCATCACAGGACCTTACGACACGCCTGCGTCATTTGCCGGAAGAACAAGCCTCTTGTTCGCCTGCAGCGGATGTTAGACATTATCGTTAATAGTGTTGTCAATATGGATATTTCTCTTAAACAAACGCATCGATTCACTTCAGAAGCCCTTTGGTAAGACCACAGAGGCATGTCGAGCAGTTCTTTGATCGATGGATGCACTTTTTGGAGCTTCAAAAAATTGCCCCCCATTCACTCCCATTCTACTGCTTGAAGTAAAAGTATACGTGGTATTATAACTCCGACTGCATTATTCTTCAAGAAGAAAGTCATATTCACTTAGGATGCCTTGAGGGTGAGCAAAAGATGGGGACATTTAGTTTCATGCCTGAAGTATCACTTTAAACGTGGATATTTCTTAAATGTAAAAAATCCTAGAAAAGCACAGACAAAGTCTTAGTTTGTTTATATTAAAGAGACTTTTGTATTATTCATTTTTTTATTTTATTCGGAATTTGTTTTAAAATTGCAATTTAGTTTATTGGCGAGTCTCACAGTGGGCGGTAGTGTTGTCAAAAATATCGATATTTCGATAAGTATCAATACTGAAGAATCTGAAACGGTTCCAATACCCATGTCCCACGTATCGATATCAGCTGCGCGTTCCCGCTCTCTTTCTCTTTTCCGGCAGTGAGTTGACACACACTGCACGTGAACGCATAACAACAGAGCCCCGCCTCCTCTCACAGACTTGACTCGTTTGTGGCAGTTAAATCGTGTTTATGTTAGAAAAGATGGCCAGTCTCAGTAACACATCTGGCCTGGTGCACGCTCGTTACGCTTCCCGTGTTTACCATAGCGATCCATGTATGTGCGCTGATCAATAATTTTATCCACTCGTTTCATTCGCCCTGGTTATATGTTGTTTATGTTTTTACAGAGTCTCCGCAACAGTTCTCATGTTTAATGCACGCGTTTCTGTCTTTATGTGCGCTCATCAATGATTTCATCCACTCGTCTTGTTCGCTCTGGTTAATTTGATGTTTGAAATAATGCTGGTGCGAGTAAAGTCTCCGCAACAGTTCTCGCGTGTGATACACGTTTGCACTTCCGTGTTTACCATAGCGCTCTATGTGTGTGTGCGCTGTTCAATGATTTCATCCACTCGTCTCATTCGCTCCGGTTAAAAGTTGTTAATGTTAGAAATATGCGGAGTCTCTGCAACAGTTCTTGCGTTTAAGTTTGCGTTTCTGTCTATATGTGCGCTGATCAATGATTACAGTATGGGCCTATGTGAATAAAAGCCAATTTAGCCAAATAAAAATGTAGGCTATTAACTAACATTAACGAACAATGAATGAGCAATACATTTGTTGAAGTATTTATTAATCTCTTTTAAATGTTAGTTAAAAAATACAACTATTTATGTAAGCTCCCCTCTTGAAAAATCCAGTATATGCTGGGTAAGGTATGTTTTGATCGGTGCTGGTTTGATCTTAAACCAGCTAAGAACCATCTTAAATCAGCATATGACCATCTTAAACCAGCACATGAACAGTTTAAACCAGCACAAACCAGCAAACCAGCATCAAAACATACCAAACCAGCATAGGCTGTTTTTTCAACAGGGTCTGGTCCATTAATACTGACAAATACAACTTTGATTTTAAATAATAAATGTATTTGTAAAATTAACATTAGATTAACAATTAATAAATAATGTAAAAATATATACCTCATTGTCTAGTCTTGTTCAATTTAACTTCAAATAAAATTTAAAAAGGCCTATATTGCTATTGCTTATTAGGGCCTTATTGCTATGGCAGTTTATTCCCCGTGGTATCGAAAATGGTATCGAATATCGATATTTTTTTAGGTATTGAATCGAAGTTAGAAATTCCAGTATCGTGACAACACTAGTGGGCGGTGCACGATTATTCGCATTTACCACTAAATCCTGCTGAAATCGAGCTGGCTACGATTATGCAAGGCATGGATTTTTTTATGCGTTGCTTGTCCGCAAAGCACAGCTCTGAGATCAGGAGATGCTGTTCGATCTAAAAGTAGTGCAAGTTTGAGTCGCTCGTAACGTGCCTTTGAAAAAGCAACACCCGTCAAACAACATCCTGTGACACAACTCCGCTGAACCCTTTGAAATGGCACTGTGTTTGGAAAATGCATCAACACAAACGTATTCACACACACGGGCATCTAAACATGTTTAAATAACAGTTGATGCCACCCAAAAGATACAAGAACCCTTATCTCAAACATATGCACAACCGCAAACAGAGGTGACATTACAATGTTCATGAAACTCAACAAGTGGAGAATGCTGCTAACAACACAAATCTCATGGGTTTGATTCCCAGGGAAAGCATATATTGATCAACTGTACAGCTTGTGTCTAAAATGTGCCTGGCAAATGTATACATATAATAAATGTAAAACAGATGAACAGGGTGTGTGGCGATTGACAATCAACTCTGAATCCAACAAATGAATCCAAGCTGCTCAAAGTCTTTGATGAAGAAACACAACCACCAAACTCATTTAGGCTCCTCTAACACAGCTGCTCTGAAGAAACATTGGTTTGTATGGCATAATGGCACAGGAGCAGAATCTAACTAGATTCACAAAATACGAAAGACAAAGTGTGATTGAATAAAATGTGATTGGTAAATTCTCTATGGAATGAAAGTTATGCAATGGATTAAAGAGGAAGAGAGAATTTGTGTGGGTGCTGATTTGACCAAGATTACGGTGACAAACTTCTGAAAAGTGAGAGGACAGCCCAACTATTTTTAAAGGGGTCCTATTTTGCCTATTTTTCAAGGTCTTTATTGTGTTTATGATGTGCCAAACAATCGGTGTTCATGTTTCGATTTTTTCAAAATGCTTTATATTACACCGCCAACTTGGCCGTTTCTCAATGCGCGTCCTTCAGCGGCCTTGTGTCCTTGCTCTACATCATCAATAACCGTCAAAGACCAGTTCCAATACTCAAGAACAGACAACGCATGAAAGTAACTGCACTGAATGCAGACTGAAAGTCATAAGTCATTGCGGCGTGTCCATCCAAGTTCATTCTTCTGGGACTACCTCTCAAGACCGGCTATGGCGAGAACACCGTTCTTGAAATTGAGAAACGGCCCTCGATTCTTAGAAAACAGGCTGTTGAGTTCCTGGTTCTATGAAGTCCCTCCTTCCAAAACGCTCTGATTGGTCAAGCTGAGCCAGTCTTTTGTGATTGGTCTAGCGCTTAGAGTGTGTGTTGCGATGTCCAACCCATTAACCTATCCGTGTTCCAGGGGGCAGGGTTTATGTAAAATTTGTCCGTCATGATGTAGCTCATTGTAGACCAAAGGAGCCGTTCATTGTAGTTTTTAAAAAGTGATTTCTGTTAAAGAAAATATCTTCCTTTTCTGTGAACTCTGAGCGTTGCGCCTTGGCAGATGTTGTTTATGCTCAAACACCACTCACTAACTACATTTAAAGAAGTGAAATTCAATTGTGAAAAATCGCATGAAAAAGTGAAATTCATGCAAACTTCCTAAATAAAACATGTTTACGAAAAAGTAAACGCGTGAAAATTTGTATCCAAAAGTAAGCAAAACAAATCCGAGCAAAACCTCCCATTGGAGACGTCCTCGTTTGTAAAAACACTACAGAAATATAGTGAATAAAGTTTTTTTTCCCAAAATTGATTTCTCTTTAAGGATAAGGATGCAGGTTGTGTTACAGTGTGTATAAAAACAGAAGTCTATGACATTTACATTGATAGGCAATTGTGTTGGGGCTCATACTTGTTTTGACCATGATGTGACTGAAATTGAAAAAACTGCCTTTATGCAAAAAGTGCACACATTTTTCCTGATGATGCCCATTTTGTTTTGGGAATGTTTCGCAGGAGAGAGTAAAGCAGTCTTTATTTGCTTACGTTACACTTAAAACACTGCTCGCTCCTTCAGTTAAACAAACCAACCAAACTCCTTCCCTTGAGATTTGGGTTGTGGCAGACGAAGCTGTTTCCCAAATCTCTCTCTATTACTGACATTCCAGAACAATGATCCAGTGTACAGTGTCTACTGCAACGATGAGAGATGAACACTGGGATGTATGTCTGTTATAGCTCTGATGGAGTCAATGGGGTGGTTTTGTCACTGAGCATTCTGGGTGAAGAAATATCTACAGAAGGATGAGGATAAGACAAGACACAAACTAGCAACCTTTTGATGTTCTCTAGAAAGTATCGTGCGTGATTATGACTACAAATGAATCATTTATCGATGCTGAAGTTATTACATACAGCAAGCGAATCGAACTGACACAACACACCTTCAACCTCTCAGCTAGAACACAGTTCTTCTTAAATGCTAAAAAGACATTTCACGTCACTCATAAAATGTCTTTGTGAGTGACATAAAGTATAGTACATCAAGCTTTCACACGAATATTTCACACAGACTTGTAGACACACTCAACACTGATGTGAAAACAGCGCTTTACCTTTCTGCTTGTCCATCGCTGGAAACGCTCAAAGCTTCCAAGTCAAATGCTTTCGGTCGCTTCCACAGTTCATCGCTGTCTGTCCCCGGGTTTGTAAAGTAATTCAAAGTGAATATTTGTGCAATTCGAGGTAACGGGAAGAAAGGCGAGAGAGAGAGGAAGATTTGAGCGCAAGCGGCTACATATCAGCCGTCCACAACATCACTTTATGTGTTTGAACTCTCCGCCTCCCGTTTGGCTTCTGGAGCTAACGCCAGAAATAAAACAGCGCGACTCAACAGCGCCACCACATGGACCTTAAGAATACTCGAAGTCATCGTTGGCCGTAGACGAGATTAAAGATGAATGTGTTATTTACGCACAAACGCACGTCAAAATGTATTGGAAAATATATCTGTATGTCTATTTAAACGGAATAAATTATCCTCTGTGTGAGCACTGCTTCTAAAAAACTGAATGTGTAATGTCTGTGTGTATTGTTCTATATCTTCAATCTGATATATGTATATATATATAGTTATTATTTATCACATGAAATATGTCTTTAAAAAGACATTTAACGATATGTTTGGTCATTTTTCTGTTCCTTGTTTTGGGTCCTGTCTTGTTCTCCTCTTGTCATGGAAAAACTTGATATACCTTGCAGGCAGGTTTGAGCATGATTATGTTTCTCATTTGTTAAAAAGCGCATAACTGTTTCCATGTAATACTGGGAAGTCCCGGGACAGGATTAAGTATTACTTTTGTAGGGTTTATAAATACAGTTTTCATCTAAGGAAACCAGACATAATTACCTTCAGTTTGTTCGATTCCATAACTTTATTGATTTGAATATACGTTCAAATTATTTGTTAGTTAGCAAATATTCGAGACAATAAAAATAATGCTACTAGTAAAATCATAACAACATACACTCATTTTAGTAAATTCACTTTATTTTTCCATTCACCACACTTTCACATTAAAAAAAGGGAAAAAAGCACAATTCGTGAATCTGAGAAAATAAGCATGGCAATGTTAATAATTGGAACATTTTTTCATAACATGAAAAGCGTCGGATGCATGTACATGTAATGTTAAGCGTGTTTTCTCGCTTGAAAAACTTTTAGTCCTTTAAGTGAATGAGTGAATCAAGTGCTTTAGGATCTGGTCGTAAGTGCCCTTCTGCAAACATACAGAAAAAAAAAACTAATTCAGGAAACCTGCGTGCTATCACTTCTAAAGCCACAAATATTTTCAGACCATAAACACAAAATCAAAGCTGCCGCTGAAATACATTATGATTGATAAGTATAATAATTGTATTATATTTGAGTATTGTGATGAGTGTGTTAAACTAGTTTGTGCTCCTTACAACAGATTTTAAACAGCAAAAGTGTAAGGCATAAAAATAAATATTTGTGTTAGTTTTATCTGCTTAGATGATTGTTTTCTCTTGAAGAGTCAATAGATGGCACCATGCTATTAAAACTACAGACAATTCAGTATTATAACAATAGCCATCTCTCTAGGCACGCGTTGTATTTTATCCTCTGTGTGAGCACTGCTTCTAAAAAACTGAATGTGTAATGTCTGTGTGTATTGTTCTATATCTTCAAGCTGATATATGTGTTGTTTTTAAGGGATTTTAGTTATTATCACATATTTTCTTTCTGTTCTGAAAGTACAATGCATGCACTCTATCTGAGCATTTCACTTTCACAAGCAGATTTTAACATCTTCCATTAAACACATAATGAGATATTTGTTTTCACTCAGCTCTTTTAATAAAATGGGGATCAGGAGCTGTCAACCTCCAAAGGAAACAAGCACCATAAAATTGTATAGTCTGTATGACTACTATTCTATATTCTTATAGCCAAATAATAACAAGAGCAATAACGTGTTTCAAGGAAGACAGAAACGTCACCCATTTTTCTTCCAGAATTCAACACTAAATAAAAAAATGTATCTACCGAAGGCAAACCATCATGCGCAACCTGAAATCCCTTTATATCCTAACTTATCCTTATCCTATAAAACAGGAACACTAAACAAATCTTCACCAATCGAGAAGAAAAGAGGACAGAACCAAAAATGGTAAAGGTGCTTTAAAAGGCCGTAGCAGCAAATGGGAGAAAGGGAGAAAAAACATGAGGATAAAGGGAATGAAACTGAACTGAAACTGTTGGATCAATACATTCTGTTGTAGAGAAGAATTCACCATCAATCATCATTCAAATAAAAGCAGGTAATACATTTGCCATGCAGGTGTGTCATATCTAACGTTCAGTAAGCTCTTACTAATATACAGTAGCTTTCTTTGGAACAGCAAACTTTCACCAGCTATCATCAGCTGTTGCCATGGTAATTGTTGCCATATATCGTACCGCTGGTATTTGCAGTATGATGCGTCTGACGTGGAGGGAATGAGGTGCAATATGTCCGTCTAAAGAATTCCAGTCTTCGCTTAATTCATGCTTAGCACATAATGGCTTTAAAGTGTGGCAGTGATTTTTTTCTGGTCCGTCTGGACGTTTGTGTGAACTAGTTTCTGCAGTAATTTGGTCTGCTAAATTACCGGCGCAATTCACATCTACTGGCAGCATTAATATCTGTGTATATTATTATAGCTTTACTAAGCACACACAGAAGAGAACTTGCTAACTTAGTAACCCTGCTGATGTCCCGACATAGTAGCTGGGACTGGTAAAGGGATATCAAAGTTTCGGATATGATTGTTTGAGATAGCTGCAATAGGAAATGGGACTTGTCAAAGTTAAGGATCACTAATTTCTTTCTTTGCTGGCTCTATAATCCCATTCCCTCATAGTCCTCATCTTTCCTTTGTTTTCTGCTGTAACGTCTGTTGTAAGTGTCTTCACAAGTGCAAACGTGACAGTGTTTGTGAGAGAGCTTTTTTCTCTGACTATACTAGAAGAGAGACACTTTTCTCTTCAGGTCGTTTCTCTTCCACAGAGAAAGGCGGTCGAATTCCTCGATGGACATTCCAAAGACATCCTGGAATTCATCAGGTGACAGGTGCTTCTGTGACAAAAAAAAAACAGTTTGAATGAGTAGAGAGACTTAAATTGTGTGATGCTAAAATAAAGTTATTGATGCTAAAAATAATGATAGAAAACACACGTACCTCCAGCCGTGTTCTGTCTACACCAGGTGGGAGTTTATTTCTGCCTTTGTGGGTCACGATGAGCATCTCATATGGATAAATCTGTTAAGTCAATACATGGTGCAAATGCTAAATAACCAAGGTACATTTATAAATCACTAAAAACAAAACTTGAGACGTTTACAAGCTAACAGTTAAATGCAGATTGTTGGAAATCACCTTTTGTTCCAGCATAGTGGGGAGTGAATTTCCTCTATCTATCCGTCTGCTTTGAGCTTCCCCGTTCTATATATGAGAAATGATCACAAAACAATACCACACCAATATAACAATAAGAGAAAGTGTGATTTATTATGAAACAAGACTGTTAAATTCCTTTACAGTATGTTGCTTATGACATGTTTAGGAAAGGCCATGTGAACATTTCAGACATGCAATTCTGTTTAGCAAGGGTACAAAATGATATGCGTTATTCCAGTCAAAAGTTTGGGATCACTCACTCACTCATTCTTTATTTATATTTTTTCCACATTTTAGAATAATAGTAAACTTAGCGAAACCATACAGTTGTAACTGTGAGAATTATGTTGTGACAAAAAGCATTCAAAAGAAATGAACTCTATGTTCCATTTTAGCACTCTCACAGTAGTCACCCTTTGACTAGATTTGCCAAATCTATAAGCATTTTATAAACCAGCTTCTTGATGTCTCAATCTGGGATGCTTTTTAAACAGTATTGAAGGAATTGAAATCTATTCTGGACTCTTATTGGCTGCTTTTTATTCATTATTTTGTACAAGTAATCCATTCAAATAAATCATTAAAATGTAGTTTTAAAAATTAATTCAAATTGAATATGTTGGCACAATTATATTTTTGTCCACACAAGTAATTTCAAACACTGAAACATACACCTTCAGATTAAATTTATTTAAGAGCATGAGAAATTCCAAACTTTTGACCGGTAGTGTATATTTTTTAAGTCCATACTTGTATTGCAGTTTTGGTATATTCTACTCATCATGAATTTTATGATGTGTAAATAGACCTTTGAATGAAAACATCCGTCAAGAGCATAAATGTTCTGTGACGTGAAGTATCACTTACCTGAAAATCTGTATAAAAAAGGAAACAAATACATCGTATTATATTATATTATATGAACTATTCTTATTAAGTCATTCATATTTCAAATATGGCAAAAGATTACTATTGCAATGGCAAGACTTACTTAGGCTTCCTTTACCATTGTTTGAAGATGAGAACTCTGCAGACCGGAGCTATAAAACACAAACATCAAATTGATGTATAAAAAAAGTATAATTATAAAACTGACATATGAAAAACGATTCGCTTCTCACCCTGGTAAGGCCAGTATCAGTGCAGGATGGAAATGAGGGGGATTTAGAGCCTGTGTGAAATAAAAGAGGAAACACATGAACTCATCTGGCACAACAAACAAACCACACATCTTTGTATTGATACTAAAGCACATATTTTCCATGTCACAGATGTCCATCAAATGTATAAAAAAGTATGTCACGATACAACCAGAAGGGGGCACTGTAAGCACTGTCAATGGGGATATATATTTAAAACCTTTATTTCCCATATTGTCATTAAAAGCGATATTAATGCTCAACAGTTCTATAAATTCTGACCTCTTCTCTAGAGACCCATAAACAGGTGAAAAACTGATAGATGTCTGGTACATGTCAAAAATAACAAGACCCACAGACAAACAACATTACACAAAGAATAACCCAGCATACTCAGATGTGTATGAGTCCTGTCGGGCAGAGACCGTGTTTTTCTGTGGACAGGTGCTGATGTCTCGTTCTCTTCTTTTAGTATCAGTTTTCCAAGATTAGACTGAATCTGTGACAAAACAGAGAAAGCGAGTGAGATAAGGAGATGTGTGTGTGTTTGTGAGGAGGGTTGCATGGGGTGAGGTGGACATTGAAACAATATACCCAGACTAAGAGACTGAATTGATCATCTTGGCTCCCTGTTTCGACAAGAAATGCAAGAATCCCCAAAGATCTGTCTTTAATTTGAAACCAACCTTCACTTGAAGGTCGAGTGTGACCAAAACAAAAGACCTTGCAACAGAAACCAAGCTGAGAAACAACTTATATTCTTATTTTTATTCCTATTCACACATTGTGAACACATTCAGTAATTTTAGTTTGATATGTTTTTACTTTATTGTGGTAGCTGTTGTGTGTTTTTAATGTTGTGCAAGTATGCATAAGAAAACAAAAGAAAATAAAACATTGCTCTTTCATTTTCATAGCAACATCGCAAAGAAATGAATGTCTTACTACTTGTTTTCAGTACAAATATCTGTACAAATAAACCTTCTCAAATCAAGATACGTTTACTTGAAATGCAAAATGACAATTATGCCTTGTTTCCGAAAAACATCTCTTCACACTTTAAGATACCCAATGCAATGCACAACTGCAAACTCCCCAAATAACAAACAAGGTCTACCTTGTTGAGTTCTTGTTTTTGCATGTGTCTGAGTCGCCACATGTCATCTGACCGATCGCTGTCATCATAAGTATCATCTTCCTCATCCTCCTCTGCCTCAGCTGTCTCAGATGTTGTTTTCTTTCTGCGTTCCGTCTCTGTTACACATACATACGTGAAATGACTTAAACCTGCTTAAACACGCAGAGTGGACAGTATTGTGAAAGTGAGCGTGTTACCTATAACAGCCAGTGAGGGTGGGCAGGGCCAGTAGTCTGTCTCTATCTTTGAGGGCTGGTTGGGGTCTGGAGGCTGAGCGGCGGGAAACTTTGATGATTCGATGATGAGATCCTCCATGTGTTTACCGTGTGGAACAGATGACAAAACGCCTGCACACATTCAAAAACATACACTCATAAAAAAATGCACAGGGGTTATATTCAGGCTGATAAAACTGAGAGTGGATACCTTTTTTATATATAGGTGGCTTCTTGTATATGTTAGTTCTATTATCTGCAAGGAAAAGCAAGACATCACAAAATATTATTTAGCATTTATGAGTTTCTTTCTTCTGCAGAACACAAAAGAAGATATTTTGAAGAACGTTGATAACCGAACAACACTGGCCCCCATTAACTTTTCACATTTCAGTAACATTTCACAAAATATCTTCTTTTGTGTTCGACAGAAGCAAGAGTAATAAAAAAGATTTTAAACAACAAGGATGTATAAATAATCACAGATTTGTTTCACTGAGTAAACTGTCCCTTTAAACAGATGTCATCCCTCATTGACTCCCATGGTGTTTATTTTCCCTACTATGACAATAAATATGGGATGATATCTGTTTGGTTATGGACATTCTTCTAAATATCTTCTAAATAATTTATACAGGTTCTGAACAACCTGAGGGTGAGTAAATGATGAAATGATTTTTAGGTGAACTATCTCTTTAAGTGAATATGTTTAGCTATGACTATGCTGGGATTTACATTACATACATGTGACACTTTTACACATGTAAGGCATACATTTTATCAGTATGTGTGAGAATGAAACGCATGAACGTTCAGAGCTACATGAGGTGCTGTAGGATCTGACCTGGCCTGTGAAAGTGCTGCTGCTGGTGTGGGGCTTTTGTGCTGACGGTGATGCTTTTGCTCAGCAGCTGCGTGGAGGCGGGAGATGAGCTGCCAGAAGATTTGTGTTCTGACCAATCCTGTGCGTCCTTTGACAGACTGTTCTGGAATTACACATAGAAGTGATTAAAAACCATGTAGAGCGGTGCTAAAGCAGATTAAGAGATGGATAGTTCTGGAACTAAAATCAGACAGGATCAGTCAGCATTTTACGCACGTGTGACCTCATGTCATTGGCGTTACATGTTAAAAGTCAAAATGTCTGCATTATTTGAATAACAGGTCAAACGGATTCACATGCTGGTAGAGATGGTCAGTAGTAACTAAAATATAAGATATATAAGAGCTATCTTGTAATATTGTCAAATTAGAGTAATGTCCTGATGCAAATGAATGTGAACATTAACGAAAGATGTGAAGATGTCTATTTTGTGTTTATTATCAGAAATGATGGTGTGGTGTAATGGAATAAAGACACATTCATCACACATGTAATACTGTGCATCTACAGCCGCAGAAAAACTTAATGAGACCATTTCAAAATTATTTTCAGTTTGAATTTACTATTTATATGTATGTGTTTAGGTTAAATGATCATTTTTGTTTCGTTTTGTGAACTACTAACAACATTTCTTCCAAATTTCAAATAAAAATATCGCTTCTATTTGCATTTATTTGCAGAAAATGGAAACTGGAGAATTAGGCCAAAATAACAGAAAATATGCTCTGTATTTTTCAGACCTCAAATAGTGCAAAGAAAACAAGCTTCTATTTACTTTTAAGCAATGCAACAGTCATATTTGTACATACATTTAGAAAAAGTTCAAGAATTGTTTTAATGTGATAACCGTTCGTTTTTATCACAGTTTTATGTGTCTTGTCATGCTATCGGTCTTTCACATTGCTGTTGGGTGACTTTATGTCACTCCTGAAGTTTGATTTTGATGAATTTCAACAGTCACTGGACTGGAATGACCACGATACATCTAGAAATGCTGACGAAATGAAAATTTGTAATGATCTCTAAAAAATGTTTGCGGCTATATGTGCATATAAACCCTCCATTCAGCACACAGAGGTTATATGATATATGTCATTTTCACCGCACAGGCACCTTACCTCTGGAGAGGGAGGGGGAGAGATAGAATGAGGAGATAATGACCTCTAGAGAGAGAGAGAGAGAGAGAGAGAGAAACAGAACGACAGAGAGAGAGAAGGTCAGTTGTTGGCTGTGAGTGAGATATCCAGACATTTCCACAGACTTAATGAAGCGTAAAGCTTCCATTACAACAAAACAATAAAGGAAATTAGACAGCCAAACTAACGTGTGTGTGTATTGATCTCAGTCCACACATCACACCCAGCAGGAAACTAACCAGCGCTGTTTGAACGCATCACAGACTCGGCGTTTATTAGTAAAAAACTCATTCAGCCATGTGACAACATCTATTGAGTCCAACAGTGCTAAAAACAGGCCAACAGTTGAATAGCTTTGCCTAAATGTGCAAATAACATAAGTTTCTTCAGGTGGCCGTAAACAAATAATTGTATATTAAAATGCCATCGCATTATTCTTAAACAAGGATCAAATGGGGAAAATGGTAATGTTGAATTTTACTGGTCGTCCCGCGCGTGTTTTGTCACAAGAACCAACGAGGCATTGTAATATAATTTTTGTTGTGTTTACCTGATAAAAGAAAGTCATATACATCCGTTTAGCAGGGTGACTAAACATAAGAGAGTTTTCAAACTCTCTCATGATTGTGTGTGTGTGTTCATGGTGGGGACCTAAACCTGAATGCACACCAACACACGGGGACTCGTGTCACCGTGGGGACCAAAATTGAGGGCTCCATGGGCAAAAAAGCTTATAAATTGTACAGAACGATATTTAAAAAAAATCTAAAAATGCAAAAAGTGTTCTATGATCTTTAGGTTTAGGGGATAAAATATACAGTTTGTACAGTATAAAAAACATTACGCCTATGGACTGTCCCCATGGAGATAATAAAGCAGACATGTGTGAGTGTGTGCGCGTGTTGTACCTCTGAACGATCCATTGGTGAATAATTGAAGTGTGGCTGGTACATCATCCGGTCTGGTCTCTCTATGTCTAGAATAGCTTTGTCTTTAGGAATAGCCGCTAGATCTTTATACCCGATAACTTGATGGTCCATTTTGGTCTGGATAAACGAAACCAAAAGATGAACAGAAAGAACCGAACGATTGGAAACCATCACACTTTCCCTTTAGAGACGTGATTTCTGTTCGCTTTTTAAGAACTTTGATTGTTTTCAGATCATAAAAACTGCACAAAACATGTACGTATAAACAACAGCCTTTATACGCAAACACACCACAATAGTGACGGCTGGGGATCCAGGTACTGCCCCTCCACGGAGAGAACAAACGCTGCCCGGGGAGGTACGGGCTGATTGCTGTTCACAAACAAACATGCGGGTCAAAGGTCAAGCATGACAATAATATTGCATCAATTAAAAAAAACAAATGGATGGAATGAATTCATTCGCTTTTTATAATCCATTACCTTATGCATCATCATTTTAAATGAGGAATCGCTCCCTTCCAGGGGTCACTGTGAACAAAAAACAATTAGAGACCGTGAGCAGTAACTACAGAATTTACAGTCATTCAAAGCAAAAGCTGACCTGTAAAAGTGCATAAAGCTTAAAGAGAAGCCTGGGGTACCTTAAAACCTTCTGCACTCAATGGACTTTATACACAATGGTGATGTTTCTCTGGGCTTCTGATGGACCTCCACACAAAAGCTTTATTTTACCATTCCAATGAGTCTTTTGTATGCTATTGAAAAGGATACGCTTTCCGTTCCTTTAAATAAAACGCTGCACGCTCTTACAATAAAACATTGCTATTATTGTCGCAAAGCAAGCAAACATTTTGTCATTTTAGTAGTCGCTTCCATCTAATCCAAATGTTTTCTTGGTTTAATCTACTTTGCGTATGCTACACAAACAAACAGAAAGCGCCGGAGACAGACCCTGTGTGATGGCTTTAAAATAGGGCCGGTGGTCTGAATGGATTTCTGTGGCTAAATGTGATTGAGATCGACCGTGTGCTCTCTGCTCTTAAGGGGGTTGAGGTCTGTTTGGGATTAGACATTGGAGATGATAAAAGGATCAATGGAGAGCCAAAGAGAACCATTGGAATATACTTTAATTGATCTTTATGTTACAGTTTTGCTAGACATCACCCTAGGAGCCGCTCCTCAAGCTTTTCAGAAGAGATCTCAAGACAACAAAAGACTTCAATATGACTTTTATCATTTCTCACGAAATGATCTACGTGGTATCAGCTTAGTTTCAGATATTTCTCACAAAATTTCTTATGAAAAACAAAACCCGCTATAACGGTCAAATGTTTGTTAAATCATATTATTTCAACTATTTTTTTTTACCAAAGCGCTGATCCAGGTCCCAACCAGTCAACGTTTGTTTGGTTGAAAAGGTGCTCTATACCAGCTACTTGTACGACTTATGAGCAGATATATTAGATGAGGAAATAAATAAAATAAAATGACTTACCTCATGCAGTGAGATGATTCATGTCAGTCATCAACAAGGCCTCCTCGACATACACCATTCCTAAAACACACAGAGGTTTTCTTTACATGACGGACCACAGGCATTTACACGCCATACTTGAAAAAGTCCACTGTTTATTGAATTTAATTCATGTAATTTCCAACAATTCATTAGTGTAGTCAGTTCATACAACATTCAGTATCATGCAAAAAGCTCATTATTCACCTCTCAATGGCCAAGAGAGGAAAACAAATATGATACACTAAAAGAGAATGCAAGTGCTTCCTCTTGAGGATGTGTCTCTGAGTTATCGATCCGCAAAATGAGCTTCTGAACTTACTGAAGTCAAAATCACTCAATTATTCATGACTCGGTGAACTCTGAACCCCACACATGATGATACAGTGTAGCTCATCATGTATATTTACTATGAACTTGAAAAGGGACAGAAGATGACAAAGGACACACTACGCTGAAAGAGCGAATAAATAATAAGTTTAAAGGTGTTTTTCACCCAAAAAGTAAAATTCTGTCATCATTTACTCACACTCTTGACATTTTATACCAGAGGATATTTTGAAGAATGTTGGTTACCAAAAGCCGTTGGTCCCCATTGACTTCTATTGCGTGGACACAAAACGTCAATAGGGACCAACGGCTTTAGTTTACCACCATTCTTCAAAATATCTTCTTCTGTGTTCTGCAGAAGAAAGAAAGTCATACAGGTTTGAAATGCCAAGTGGGTGAGTAAACGAAGACAGATTTTTTGTTTTGGGGTGAACTACTCTAAGGTTGCTGAAAATGATGTTTATGTACACACAAAGAATACAGATCAACACCAGATATTACTATTACATATTTAGTACAATAAAGGAATAAAATGAACATAGAAGACGTGGAAAAAGCGAGGGGGGTACTAAACCGGTCACATTTATTTTTTACGATTGCAAATCCACAGCGTGTTCTCAATGATGCTGTTGTTCTATCAGGGTACGTCACCATCACCTTCACATACCTACGTAAGGAACTCTGAAGCCTTGACATCTCACATCTCTGTAAAACCACTTTGTCCTCCAACAGAGACGGATAAACAGATCAAACGCAACTTGGGTTTAAAGAACATTTATTCTCTCAAATTATTTATAGTAGGATTGTCCCTGTGCGCGCTCCTATCTAGTGGAAAATCAAGCCTTGTCTCTGGAGAGAAAACAGCAGATGGATGAGAGATGCTTTTCCAGTTCATCAGGTAGAAAAACAATAGACTTCAAGATCAGATCAACTACATATCAGCTTATGTATTATAGTTTATTGTTTAGGTTTGTCATGGCCAACATTGCTTTTAGATTACTGTGTGCATTACTGAATTGTGAGTGGGTGTTAACTGTACCAATACAGGGTAATGTGGGGTCACTTTAGTTCAAACGCCATCCTTAGATGAATCATGGGTAGCAAACCTTGTCTTTATTTTCATATGGTGTCATAGTTACGACACAGAGACGCACAGGCGAACAGCAGAATCAGATATACTGTATACGCACAATATTCACACACAGTTCAGTGTATATCCTACATCCATCCTCATCTACATCCTCCAGCATCACTTGAGGAGAAAAAGCATGAGAAACAGAGTCCTAAAAATATCCTGCTGCATCTTCCACATCAAGCCAAGCAGACCTCTCACCCTCTTCCTATTCATGCTGCATTATGTAACATCGGATCCGTTGCCATGGCAAATGAGACTTTATAGTCTGCACCTCTAAACAAGCCGGATCGAGTTCTAGTATTCAAGTATTTTATTTTTTTGCTGATGTAACAAAGGCCATGTGGGTGGGGCAAAATGATATTAAGGGGTCCCTACCATAAGACTTTTTTCGGTGGGGGTGGGGGTAAGTCTCGCAATATACAATTTATACAAAATACACCATATATTTGATCATAATATGCATAACTATATACTATTTATTAAAAACAGGCTTACATAAAAGAACAGGCTTCTTTTACTGTATTTTGGATCAAATCAATGCAGGCTTGGTGAACCGAAATGACTTTTGAACAGTAGTGTACGTCCAACAGAATAATTCTAGCATTATTTACAATGTAGTATTTACTATTTCCCCTAAAAACAACTGGATGCTTGACACTTTGTGATAATAATGTTTGTTCCAAAACACTTGTTTAAATGCAAGATAAATTGTGACAAGACCGGCTGTCAGTCTGTGTGTTAGTGTTGTGGGGATTTTTCAACGATTTCAGTGCAGTTTACATAGTTACGTCCAGTAGGTAGCGGCAAGGGTCTGTTTTTATATTACTGTTTATAATGACTAAAAAGCTGTCACTCATCTTCATCGAGATCTCTAGCACCCCAGAACCAGGCCTAATAATAATTTACACAAGGAATACAAAAGCCCCGACATGGAGTTGATAAATATAGTGGAAAGATGCATAGAGAGAGAAAATTACCCCTCAAAAAAGTAAAAGCTTCCTCTTCCCGACTGCGAGTGGAGGTTTATTATTCTCCATTTTTTAGCTGAAGTGAGCTTCACCGGAGCGACGCCAATCAAGCAGTCATGTCAACGATTACCTGCGCTTAGCGGTCTTTAGACGTGGGGCAGGGAGTTTAAAATTTAAAGAGACGTGACAACAAGCCCATAAGCAAACTTAACAGAAATTATGGTAAATAATTAATTCACAAAATTTACCATATCCATTGCATGAATTTAATCACATTTGTCACTTGTTAGGACCCCCCTAAGTCTATTTTTTACTTCTTATGGGGGGTCCCTAATGCCTTATGGAGGATCCCGGATCCCCCCAGCCCCCCTTCAATTCGAGCACTGACTACGGCCCTAAATCTTTTTCCTATTTGTTGATGTGAACGAGCATACTAAAGGTTCGTTGCACCCCCATTTTGCATAGCTTGTAAGGCGTGAACGCTTCTTAGTTTGTAAGCTGCTTTGATACTTAAGTGATACAGGTTTAAATAACATTTTACTCATACAGGGCAAACATTTAGTGAAAATACTTAAAAAGGTCACCATTAGTTGATGCCAAAAAAACGCAATTCTGATTTAAACAGGGTTTTGTCAGGGAAAGCTTGGTAAAGGTTGTTAGTTGTCTTGTGTAAAACACTTTGCTAACTGTAAAAGCACATAGGAGGAGTTTTAGCTGTTGACTCATCATTAAAGGGACAGTTCACCCAAAAATATGTCATCATTTATTCACCTTCGAGTTGTTCCAAATCTGTATACATTTCTTTGTTCTGATGTACACAGAGAAAGATATTTTGAAGAATACTTGTAACCAAACAGTTCTTGCACCCCATTGACTACCATAGTAAGAAAAGTTACTTTATATTTGTTTGTTCTGTTGAACACAAAAGAAGATATTTTGAAGAATGTAGGACAGCAAACAGTTCTGGGGCACTTTTGACTACCATTGTAATTGTCCTACTATGGTATTCAATGGGGCCCAAGAACTGGTTGCAAATATTCACCCAAATATCTTTCTCTGTGTTCAAGCAAACAAATACATTTATAGAGGTTTGGAACAACTAGAGAGTGAGTATTTTCATTTTTGGGTGAATTATCCCTTTAAATCATGCATTTATTATACAGATCCCAAAACAACATCAGTTAAAACGCATGCCACCAACTGAAACCATTTGACTACAAGACAACTATAGATGAATTAAACCACAACTACCTCCAAACTAAGATGTATCAGTACTGTATCCTCAATATCGTGGGTTTGTCCTTCTGAAACCTTGTATCCTTTTTTTTTTGTCATCATTATTATTAGTTACCCTTTATGTTTGTCACAAGGTTTTGCAAATGTCTAACTAATCAAAGTATTTAAAAGTCCTGTCAACTTTGACAACACAGTGTGTTATCATTTAAAAACTACAGAGTTCGTTACATTTCCTAAAAAACTGTGAATTTGGACATCCAAGGTATTGGAAAGAGAGCATCTCAAATATACTGCAGATTCCTTTGGATTAAAGCATGTGCCACAAATGTATATGCCAATGTTTATATTCCACGGGTATGTATAAGATCATATTAAAGAGGTCATATGGCGTGAATACGTGTCATTCAGTGTCAAGTTGCCCATGCATGTATTAGACACGTAAAATTGCAGGAACAAAATAGGGATGCACCGAATGTTCGGCCACCGAAAATGTTCGGCCGAAAATAGCAAAAAACGCAAGTTCGGTGTTCGGCCGAATGTGTGAAATGGCCGAATAAATCTTACCGAACATGACTCGTGATACGATCAAGCAGCAACCAGCGCAGAGAGAGACAGAAACACGTGTGCGCTTTATTACTGCCGCAAACATTTTGGCAGTGCGTGTATGTGTGTGTGTGGGAAGGGTAAACCCTACGGTATGGACAAAATGTCCCCACAACGATGGCAATATCCAAAATCCTTGTCCTTGAGGGGACATTTTTTGGTCCCATGAGGAAACAAGCTCATAAATCATACAGAATTAACTTTTTTGAAAATCTAAAAGAGCAGAAAGTTTTTTGTGATTGTTAGGTTTAGGGGGTGGGTTGGGGTAGGGAATATGATATACAGTTTGTACAGTATAAAAACCATTGCGTCTATGGAATGTCCCCATAAAACATGGAAACCCAACATGTGTGTGCGTGCGTGTGTGGAGCATTTTAAAGTGTCACAGAAAGACACAGCACGGGACTTGCCGCACGGAAGTAAATTTCCGAATGAAAGCGTCTTTACCGGTCGGTAACTTTACTTCAGACGGAAGTGGGCTGTCTGACAGTAGCCCTGCCGCTCGCGACATCCTTTGACATCATACAGTGGTCGCGTGCACACAGTCCCCTGTACTAAACAACTTGTCAAAGTATGTTCTGTGCATCCACAAGTGCACCTTCTGAGAGAACAGTCAGCTTTTGTGGGCGGAGTTTGGAGGAGAGACGTGAACTGAAATGGTTGTCAGTCAGCATCAGTCAGAATTGCTTGCATTGGATGTTTTTTTTTCTCAAATCATTTTGCAATGTAGCCTATAATAATCCAACAGTTTTAGTTTATTCATATTTTTAGTTTATAGGCCTAATGTGGAATGACACTTTTTAAAGAACTGTTTTGTTGTAGGGGTACAGAGTAACTTACATTACATTCTTTTACCAGTCAGTTATAGGCCTAATTAATATAGGCTATTCATGAAGGGAGAGGGCTCAATTTTTTAGTTTGAATTTAGTTTGTTTTGCTCAATTTTATATTAAGTTGTATTGTATTTTATTGAAAAGCAAGACAAATTATAAAAAGCACATTTGACTATTCAGTTTGTGCAATAGTGAACAAAATAGCTTAATAAATAGAAGAAATGCAAAAAACCATATTCGGTGTTCGGTATTATTCGGCCTTCGGCCAAGTGTTTCACATCATGTTCGGCTTCGGCCAAGAATTTTCATTTCGGTGCATCCCTAGAACAAAAGATGCACTCTATCTAAAAGCGAATGCTTACCCAGACCTGCCTGAAACGCCTCGTGTAACCACACCCAGTAGCGTTGTTAACCACCATGCAAACCACTCAAATGCGTAAGGTCCCGCAAGATTGGGGTCCCCTAGTGGCTACAAGTGGTAAAATCATTTGACGCTTGCTTTAGGGCTTGATTTTTTTGCTTTGTTCCGAAACCGGGGGTTAAATCGCTACAATATTGAAATTTATTTTAGTTCGGTTCGCATTCACAAGGCGATATTTCCAAACGGACCAAACTTTGTTAACAAAAGTCACGTGCGAGAAAACTCTCCTTCGATTGGTCAGAGTGCATCTGTTTATTTTCTGGCCGGTAACGCGAGTGATAATGAGCGTCAGCTGTGCGTTGTCTCGCGTATCTCACGGCGGAGCTCGGGAAGCATAAAAGGAGGAGAAGGACGAGAGAGAACCAGGCCTGGATTTTATGTTGTTTTATTGTGTTTGTGTGGCCGGCAGTCGACTGTGAGGGAGCTGTCAGCACTTTACTTTCGTTTTGTTGTTTGTTTATTTTATTAAAAGTTTGGTTTAATGTTCGCTGGTTCCCGCCTCCTTCCTTCCTTACTTTGAGCATTGTTACAGGGAGCCATTAGCAAAACAATCCCTTTTGCGTCACGCAACTTTACATAATTACCCATCATACATTGTGATACAGTCTGGTTCGTTGGTCCGTTGGGTCGGATGGCTTTCACACGTCTACCGAACTTTGCTTAGGGCCCCCAAAATGGTAAACACGCCCCTGACCACACCCCCACAAATCTACGTCAGTTCGTGGTATGAGTTGACTAAGAACGCCCAAATGTAGATGCAAGTAAGTACTGTCAGTACAATTGCTTTGGAACCTGATGTTCCAAATATGGTAAGAGGCGTTACATTTCCATCACACGCTTTCAGTATTCGACCAATCACTACGCACTGGTTAACTGGCCAATCATAGCACACCTTGCGTTTCAGAGCGATAAGCTTTGTAAAAAATCTGTTTCAGAGAGGCGGGGCAAAGAGGAGATAAACACATGCACGGTATGTGGAAAATACAGCGTTTTTAACCTTAAATCGTGTATACACATTGCATTAAATCTAAAACAAACTATAATATTTGTTTTAGCCGTGTCATATGACCCCTTTAACACTAGACTTGCGTTCTTCACAAACTGGACCAATCACAATGCAGCACTCATCCTTCATATTTAATGATCAATGCATAGTGACCCGTATTCTTTTCATATATGTGAGAAAGAGGACGTGTCTGGGACATGTTGGGAGGAGGAATTCAGACACATAAAACGTGAAGTTGAAATTGGTCTGGAACGGTTACTATCAGAGAGAAACTCTTTCTCTTGTTAGCTACAAAACAGCTGTAGGTCCTGGACTAAGCTTTGAATGCCCTCATAACAATTAATGTTGATGCAGACAGAAGTGCATGTGTGTATAGGCCTGATCGCTCACTCTCTCACACACACACGCACACAGACACACACAGAATGTGAATGATTAAGTGTTTTGTGCACAGCCATTGTGCTGTTGCCCTTGAGCGCCTCATTACAGCGATTTATTAAATGATGCCTCAGTGTACTATGCACCTGTATTTTGTGCTTCAATATTCAATTTAAAAACAGGTTTCATACATACTGACAGCAAAGTTGCTATAGCCACATTTAATTCTGACTGACATTTACGAGGCAAAACTAAAAAAGCTTTGGAAAGTAATGGCCCCAATGATGGACGTTTACGGCGGCATCAATTTGCCTTAATTGTGTTAGGACGTTCTACTGGAAGCAGCAGGGGACATATAACACCGCAACACATTACAGACCTCAGTCCAACAGCACCATGGGATACCAAATGACTGCTACCACCCCTAGAAAAGCTTTCGTAACATATCTCAGCTTTATTTTCAAGTTAGTCTCAGCCTCAGACGTGACGTGACGTGACGTGACGCCCACGGATCGTTGGCTGAACATCTGATGCATAAGGCACACTTTTCTGGAAACACTTCAGCATCTTTTGAAGTCGTCCCCTGATTGGTTGAAATTCACAGGATGTCCGAGATGGTCCTCACTGCAGAACACAAAATCCAGGGGGCGAGGTTGGATCCAGATCCAACTCCTCCCACTTTACATACTTAGCCGCAATTTGGAGAGTAAGTTACACGTAAGGTTCCCAACGTTTGCTCTTATCAATGTCATCGTTTAGTGTACGCCTGTAAGTAATGATCACCCCTAAATATTTGTTAACCCTAACCCAAACCCTTACCCTAAACCTAAATCTAATAAAATACGTTATTAAAAATATCAATAAATAAAGTTTGTCTTCAGCAAGTTTGTTTTCCGACAAAAGAATAACTTTAGTTATGACTGGTAGAGCAACAACACGAGTATGACGTGTGTTGTGGCAAAACTGCTGCAGAAATCTGTCGACCAATCAAAACGCAGTGGAAAGAGCCTGGATCCAGTGTCGACCAATCGCAATGCAATGGGAGGAAAATGGATCTGGATCCAACCTTGCCCCCTGGATGTCGCTTCCTGCAGTGAGGAGCTACTGGGATGTCCGGGAAATGTGTGTGTCGCGTTCTTTAACGGTCCGCCTGGAAACAAGCCATCTGATCGAAGAAGTAAGCTGTGGTGTTTACAACGGTTGCAATAAGAATTCATCACGATCGACTAAACGTGAAATTCTCAAAAGTGTGCAAAGTTCACGCCATAAACTCATAAACATCGTTGTTACATTTACATATATTTACATTTAGTCATTTAGCAGACGCTTTCATCCAAAGCGACTTACAAATGAGGTAAACAATGGAAGCATTTGGAACAACATGAGGACAACAAAAATCATTAGCGCAGTAAAACTGGTCTCATATAGCCTACCACAGTATACAAAGCTAAGGTGTTTTTTTTAAGGATAGAAAGAGTAGAAAAGAGATAGAAGTCAGAATCGGTCAGGTGCTGACGGAAGAGATGTGTTTTCAGCCGATTCTTAAAGATGGCCACAGAATCTGCTGTTGCTGTTAACTTGTAACATGTTCATGAATGTACCGGTCTGTAACTGAAGGGACATATTATCCACGCCTCTAAGCATGACGCAGCACAAAACGAAACGTGATTGGTTGCTTTACCTGTCAGTCATAAGGTCTCTTGGACCTTGACCAAAGAAAGCAGCCAAAATTCAAAGCGAGACAAGTTTCAAGTTGACTATGGGTTGGTTCTCATTTGACTTTGATCCATTCTGATTCTGCTTATCGATTCCAATTCACAAGCACATTTCTGAAAAAGTGCAGACAGGAATCGATAAGAGGAATCAAGTATCCAATTCCTAACCTTTCGATTCCAATTCTAGAATTCAAAGTCCAATTCTAGGTGGATTTTGTAAAGAGCAATTGTTTCCTTCTGTCCTTATTTAATTGGCTTTTCACACAAGCCTTGTAGATATTGACACCAGAATTGATTTTTGAAAAGCTTAGTTGACCAGTTTTTACTTAAGAGTTGGTCACAAGTATCAGCATACATAAATAATTTATTTATTGCTTCACAACGACGTATTCGTTTTAAAAGCCATTTACAGAACTTCCTCATTTAAATGAATCTTTTACAGTTAGGGTCAGGCTAGCACCAGTAGCTTAGCTATCTAAACATAATAGGGCGTACTGTAACTTTCTGGAAGTTTCACGAGCTGTCACATCATAACATATTTTTCCTAATTTGATGTACGTCATGGTTCATCCTCCAAAACAGACCCTTGTGTCTCATCTCATAGAGAAACATACTTATCTCAGCTCAACCAAACCATATGACCAGTAGCTGCTGAGGGAGATAAGAGAGGGTACAGTGTGAACCGCACACACACACACACACTCATGAGACATGCAATAAGACTGAAACAACTTTCTCTAAACACTAATAACAAATTAAATCTGCAAATAAAAAGGCAAAATAAACACATTTGCTAAAGACCACTTTTTACATAATCAATAATCCAAAGAATAATAAATAATTATTAATAATAAAACTATTTAATAATGAATAAATATGAAATATAACTGTTAATAATAAATGATCGCTTTTGGGACATGCAATACCTCCTGTAATACCTGATACAAAATAAATGTTAGATTGCTGTAATAAATACTCTTGTATTTTATTTTGAAGCTTTACTCTCTTTCACTCTCCAGGGCTCAATTTTCTGGTCACGCTCTCTCCCTATAGGCTCTAGGTTCTCTCTTTACAATCATTGCATCACACATGCAGGAAACCCCTTTAAGGATCAATCTCTCACTCCACCAGCCCTGGAAAGACGCTTAGACCTCTGAAGCCTATTACATTACTTACGTCTATGCATTCAGACACTTTTCAAAGCATTCAATGCACAGTGCATTTGCGATTCTCGGGTTATTGTGGATTCTAGGGAATCGAACCCATAACCCACATGCTAAACCAGTTACATGAAAATGGTATACACAACCAATCTTCAATAAGCATGTTGTCAGAGGTCCACCAAAAATGCATTGGACTAATCATTGATGTAATATGCAGTGTTCCCACTTCTCCAGCATCTATGGTCCCCTCCCACTCCTATCCAGCCATCCTTGCAAGGGGCTATCAGATTGCAATGGGATCTGTCACATTTTAATTAAAAGCTCCTATAGAGGAGCCCTATGTAATCCCTCTGTGGTTAAGAAGCTTGCTGAAGGGAGTGCAACAAAAGACTCAAATATAAATCTTCGCTTTACTCTGTCCTAAGGCTGTAATCAAATCCATCCGGGGATGAACTTGTCGAGCAGGTTCATGTCACTTGAAACAAATCTAACACGGAATAGTGTTTACACCAAACACTCCAGGTGCATCAGGCTTCTGGTGTAATTGTTGCATGAGAATAATCCAAAGGCCATTTAATATCATATAATCACAACAGAAAATGTGTAAGAGTAATCCAATTGGAATCAGAAAGGTGACGTTATCGTCATGACAACCTGTTGCCATGCACCATGGTGGTCCCGGCTGCACTGGAAAGAAGTGAGTGAATTTAGAAATGTGCCAGGAATAAAAAAAGTAGATACATCTCAAATTTGACCTTTCAGAGTTTAGTTCAGTTGCATTAATGCTTGATGCCTCATTATCCGCACACGCCCACCATGTTTTTAAATGCCCTGCTCAACACCTCCACAATCAGTTTCACAGTGAAATAAAATCTTATTATCTGTGATTGATATCCAAGGTTTCATAGACTATTTTAGTAAGTAAGATGCTGGCTGATGAGTCATCATTGCACAACAGATGGCTCGTTTTAAGCAAGCAGATGGTCTGTGGCCAATCAATCCACACCTCTCAATTATAATGGCCACATACCTTCATCCTCTCACAGTGATGTAGCTGTTAGGTAGATTACGTAATCCAAAGTGAATTACGGTGCATTTCATTTATACAATTTAGCAAGCGTGTACATTAACTGGGGGTTTGAACCCATGACCTTTGTGTTGCAGACGCAAGTTGCAGGATATAACTTAGATTCACTGGACAACGCTAAACACAAACCAAACGCTTTCACTGAACGTGTTTTTCTAGAGAAATTGAGTTGTCAGATGTTTCTCGAGCATCGTGCAGAAGGCAGGCACCTGTCACTGTCACGCTTCATGTTATGTAAAAGCATCGCATCATCTGCTGCCCTGCTATTCTTGCCGACTATGTTGCCGATAGGACATTTTTTTATTTTACGTCACGTCGACGACGTACCGTACACATCCCATTATGTGTTGGCATATAGTTGATGCGTTTACATTAACTTCATTATACAAGTATTATATCTTTCCAGATGCGTATCAGACCGCGCTGAGCGCACTAGCTCGCGCCCGTCACAGCATCGCTGTGGGCTACACTTTCGGAGGATTTCTGGCGTAAATTAAAAATACGTATTTCTCACAGGCATTTGTTTCAACAGACACTATGTAGATTATTAACTTACCTACAGCACCAGAAAATATGATCTCGTGGACAAAAAACTCAGTTTCTCCAGTCCTTGTAATGTAATCCTCCGGTTTATTTCGCCAATAATAAACTCCGCACTTTTGGGATATGATTTAACAGAAGAGCTGGCAAACAGAATCCTTTCAGCCCAACTGGTTCCCAACAACCGGCGACAAATATTTATCAGTCGTGCCGCCGCGTGTCGTGTGACAGATAGCGCAGGCGTGCGCGCTGCCGATGACCGCTGGTTCAATCCATTCAGTGAACCGAGGGGTCTCCCGACAACATGACGCTGCGCATTCCCACTCCAGACACACACCAGAAAGAGTATGACATTTTTGGCCTTCAAATATATTTGTTGTTTATTGTATCAATAAAAAACCTCCACAATAATAGTTCCCATTCCACACTTTTTTATTTATACTGATCTGATATTTTCTTAACTACAAGTATTTTAAGATATAACTAATACTAAGATATAACTAATATAGCATTGTGATGAATTAATTCATCACAATGCTAAAGATCTCTTGTCATCTTTCTCTTCATGGTGTCCATGAGATCACTTCGATGGCCGTGGAGGCAGCTCTCTGGATGATGGAGTCAGGGTGTTGGAGTCTGGTCTTCAGCAGAGGCACATGCCCCAGCAGCTGTGCCCTGGCACTAGGAACCTCTGCCAGGACTGTAAGGGCACGGAGGGCATTGGCGCACACTGCTCTGTTGTCACTCACCACCAGCCGCAGCAGAGGGTCGATGGCACCTGCTTTCAATGCCTCGTGCTTACCTATAAACAACAGACCGTTTGTTATACATAATCGAAACAAGTTTTTGATTCTGTGTTTCTACATTTTGTAATAGAGACTATTGGCTAATGGTATGGAAAAAATATGCATAAACGCCATTAGTAAATACAATACCCCTGGTAAAAACAGCTGTGTTCATAATGGTCCCTGCGGCATTAGCTACGACCCCTTGATCATTATCCGACAGCAGGTTGACCATCAAGGGCAGAAGATCCTCCTCACACACCTTCACTTTACCATTTGCAGGAACACTAAGAGAGGAGAGGAAAGAAATGCTATTTGAACTTTTTTCTCAATCGAGTTTCTTCCTAATTTGTTGGGTTTATGTTGCCTACCTGATTCCTACCAAGGCCGACGTAGCTGCCCGACGGATGTCCGAGGATTGGTGAGAGAGCTGACCTTTCAAAACAGGAATGACATCACTTTCTAGAGCAGGCTGTGCATTTACCATGATACAGCTGCTTAACGTGGAGAGAATTAAAGCACGGATGTTCTCTGCTTCTGTGGGGACATTCAGCACCAATCTAGGCACCAGCCCCATAGACACCATGAATACTGCTCCTGTAGAAAAAATGGAGAGATTTCTCTTCGTTATTATACTGTACGGTTAAGAACCCGACCAGAACTTATAAGATCTTCTAAATAAATTGTATCCAAAGAGACTTATGGTAATCATTTTATCAGTACATGAACACATGTCACCTGAGGGATATTCAGCCATTCTGTTGAGGGCTTGGTGCACGTTTCGGCGACAGGTATCTACAGGGTCGTCCAACAGGTCTGCGAGGGGTCCCATCATGTCATTTTTAAAAATGGCATCTCTGCGAAGTATAAATCATTGACACAAGGAAGCTCTTTACTAAAATGTACTTTTTATATTCTAGCTCATATTTGTGAACGGTTCATTCTCACCTTCCCAAACTGTGTGCAGCAAGAATGTAAAGTGCTTCTGTGGTTTTTACCCGGCACAACCCATCGTCATCTTTCAGTAAAAATATAAGTCTTTCCATACATCCTGTGGATAGGGCAGGTACTGTATGTTAGAGTTACTATAATCTCTCATTATTAGGATATTCTTCTCTTTATTTTTTTATGTGTCTTCCTGTTGTAAGCTATTTGGATGTGTGTACTAGATGTTTCATTTCTTCTTATTATTATAATTTTTTATATATTTTTATAATTATGATGTGTGTACTATAATTTTTATTCAGATGAGACATTTAATTTAAAGCTCTTTCTGATTGTGACACAATATTTCTTAATCTTATAAATGTGAGTGTGATTAGAGGGATTAAAGGTAATGGATCAAAATGAAGAGTAGAAATTCCAAGCAACAAGAATGTTACATGTTGCATAAGGTTTACCATTAAGAATAGCTTCATAAGCCCGTTCAGGGTCATGGACGAGATCGCAGAGTGTAGTTAGCGCCCTCTGGCGGCTCGCCAGTTCATCGTCCTGCAGCTCCGTGCACAGCTTCGGAAGCGCCCAGTTACCGAAAGCAACCGGCGCCTGTGTCAAGTGCGTCATGGGTTGTTGAGATGTTTGAGGTCTTGCCATCTCGTTATGGGTAAAATTACATCCAATGAAATTAATATATTTAATTTATTTATGCATTCATATGTAACGAGAAAAACAGGTTAGTTTTGCGACTCGGTTAAGTATTCTTTCTAGGTTTGCGCGAACGTGCAAAACAAGCATTACAAATGAACAAATGAAAAGTGAGAATTAAATTACCTTTCACCTTTTTCGCTGATTTGTAACGAGCGCTCTGCAAAACTGTCCTGTTTAGATCGGTTGCTGTGGTAGCTACGCGTTTGACGCAGGCAGTTACGCAAATTACGTATTTGCCTTAGCAAGAGCTATCATACTAGCCTATTACTTGTCATTTATTTTCTAATGTATTGTATCTGTACTCTTGATTGAAATGCATATTTACTCAATTTTATACTTTTTTGTAATTTCCCTTGGCAATAAAAAATAAGCATGTAATAAAGGTATTTGCAAACGCAAAAAAAAGGTGTAGCCTATTTCTGTGGCTCATACATACACACCTCAAAAAATTACAACACACTGTTTTGCGTAATAAAACCAACTTTATCTTAAAGAGCCATACAAAAAAGGAACATGTAAACAACTGCTCTGTTTGTTCATTCAAATCTCTTGGACTTTACTGCATAAACTAAATTTTCAGTTTAGTGATTGGCTTTAGTTCTATTTGTTTCTATAGCCATACAACTTGATGTGAAGATCAATAAGTTGTCTGAGGAAGCCTCTGTTGGGTATAACGCCTCTTCCCTCTTTTACCGTGTTGATCGAATCCACCAGAGTCATGTTGTGCTTGAGCATCAGATAAGCCAAAACTATTGTAGCTGATCGACTCACTCCAACGTGACAGTGAACCAGGATTTTCCCTGTGGTTAGAAAACATTAGAGTCCAGTGATGCAAAGATGCAGAACTAAAAGTTCAGAAATTGAATGAGCTAAGATAAATTTGTAGAGTTCAACTCAGATCTTGCTCTACACACCTTTAATTTTCAACTAAGAACAAAACCGGTTCAGATATATTCTAGTCTGGATTACACTTCGCAGGAACACAAATCTTTAGCAGGTCAACGGCTTACCTCCTCCCTTTAGTGCTGTATGTATAAACTCGACTGCAGTTTTAAAATGGGCGCTCATGTCAAACGAGGGTTGATCTTCGGCTTCTATGCCCATGTATGTGATGCCCATGCCATCATAGATCTCACCGCCACGTCTGGAGCTTTGAGCACAGTTCAGGATATGGGTGAAGTGATGCTTTCGCAGTTCTGCGAGATTTTCAGCTATATTCCTATATGGAGGCAATGCAAAACTGTGTTATTGTTACATTTCTGAGCAAAAGCAAGCTTTAAAATTGAGGACTTTTGTTTCAAACCATTTTTTTGTAATTCGGTTCACCAAAAATATTCTTAAATTGTGCCTAATAAACGATCTGGTCTTACAACGTTATGAAACAGCTCCCTCTTGTGTTCAAAATCATGTACAACATTTGAGACTTACTGTATGTGCAGGCAATAACGACATCTCTGTGATCAATTATAAAATGTAGTTGATTACTACATGAGTACTCTTTAATACATTTTCTGTTAGAAGTAATAGGATACAGGTAAATAAACCTCTAAACAGGTTCATGTAGGTTGCTTACATGTCGCCGATGTAAAGTTTGGGCCAGACTTCATCTGCGGCGCTGTTGATCGCTTTCCCCGAGAACAAAAGACGCTCAACCTCCATCACCGCCAAACCGGGAGACGTGAAGTCGATCTCAGGTTGAGCTGAACGTGAGCTGCCGCCTCGCCACTCGGAATACTTCGAGCTGGAAGACATTTTAAGCTCTAAATGTCCGTACATTCAATGTGCGTTGATGGAAATGCATGCGCCGTTGATTTTAGTTACTAAAGTGCACGACAACAATGTTGTGGTCCGCTTGACGAAGTACCGATTACACATCGACTTAGTTAAACTGTTAATTTATTATTCATAGTCTGCATGAGGAAGAGACCATGTTTTGGATGCCAACACAGGACGAGGTTATTTTAAGACTAGGGAGTTGGCTCTCATACAATAACTAACTTTGGCATGCGCATTTAAACCAGATCACTTACACATGCAACGTATACAATATGCTTATGCATTGAGTGATTTACTGTTTATTTGCTTAAACCAAAATAAACAGTATCTTTTTGTTCAAATTGTTAAAAAAAATACACTAATTCAGTGTGATATGCACAACACCATGCACACATGAGGTGAAATAAACTGACAGATCATGAATGAGCGTGTAGTTTGATTGCATCCAGGCAGATGTATAGAAAAAATGTTTAGAAGCAAGTATGCAATTATGTGACGTTTGCAGTTAAAACCTAAAATAAACATTCTCAGAGAATGTATTTATCACCGATGTAAAACCAATTATTTTATCACCAAATTATAATCGTGTTATATTTATAATATATCACAATAATTACTTATGCGACAAGATATTGTGTTGGAGATTCTTTAAACATTGCAATAATGCAGCAGTTGAATAAGTTACGTTTTTGTGGGTTCCTGTGCTTAGTCAGAGAATGAGGAAACAAGTTATCAAAACAAGCTGTCAAAAGAAACTCAAGTCAATAATCAAAATGCAATAAATACAAAATTGGATAATGAGCAGAAGGGCAGGCGTGCACATTTAATTCAACCATTTTGTAGAAAGAGAAAGGAAATCATATGGGTAGAGGTATCATATCTAGATGAAGACTGGGACATATTATAGAGAAATTCAAAATATACTGTATAATTGGTTAAACAAAAGAAATATGTTAGCATAATTATGTCATTATTTAAGTAGTGGTAGGAATTGCAGGGAAAGGGCAGTTTTATTATAAGTAAGGGAGTCACAGCGCCATCAAAGCTCTTCTCTTGAAAGTTTGGGCGCAGTAGTAACGCTGATCCTACAGTAGATGGCGGTAATTCTCAATTTATGAATGCGAGCCGCCCAGTGAATTGAGTGAAAGAAGCTGACCCATTCTTGCTGTGTGTGTCGTCTG